>NC_142521.1:35040964-35060964 GCF_964205215.1 Stylophora pistillata | reverse complement strand
GAACCAGTTTGTTGTAATTAGATATAGATATAGATCAATGAAGTGTATCAATAGGTTTTATCTTTTTTGTTCTTTTTACCTGGGTAGTCTCATTTTCCCACCGACCTCTATGTGCTCATCTGTTTTGAACCGAGGTACTGACTCAATATCATTCTTGACGGGCCTATAAATAAATGAATGAATAGCTAAATAGATGAATTTCTATAAATATGTATATCTATAACCAGTCATTCATCTATATCTTGAATTTACTCTTTATTTATATATTTAAAAAATGTATTCGTAACACAGAGTTAAAAGTCAAAAATTTGTTTGATATCCTTCACCTACTTTTCAGGAGAGTGAATTTGGCTGAAGACATAGAATGATAGACGCTTTCCACACGTAGTTACCTTAATGTTGTAATTTCTTCAATATGCTCTCTCTTACTGAAACTGAGTTGAATATCCTTCCCGATCCTCAATCTTTGCCCGAGTGTGGCACAAGATGCACGCCCATCAATGGATTTTTCCGTTCCCGAGTTCCACGTATCGTCCAAAGGTCTTTCATCTGGTTTCTCAGCCATGTTACTGGATATGTTTATATTATGTATGGCTCGACGAATTGAAAACCTTTTTGATAGCAACCGATATTGAATCACATACAAAAAATAGATTTAATTCAGAGACGGTTCAGACATTCAGGAAAGCGGACAGCTTGATGGATAAATCCGTGGATAAATGTTAGACAACAATGTCTCTTTATCTTCCTGTGCCAATTTTTGTTGATATCCGACATTCCACCTGTAAGATTTAAACGTGCGCCACTTTTCCCTTAAGTGCGTTACTCTTTATTTAAAATTTAACCCCTGTTCATCATGTGACTCGTTTGATTACACTTCTAAGTTCTCGTTTTTCAATGTATGTATCAGTGTTGGCCTTTGTAACGGCAAGTCAGTTTCATTCTAAATCATCAGGTACTTCACAAGGCCCGTTCTCGTCAACAGGAGGAAATATCTGTAAGTTGTCAGTCCTTTTTTCGTTTTCATTCTGTTTGTAAATTTCCTTAGGTTTATTATAATTATAGCCGTAATTTTTCCATTTAGTCGACCCATCATTTTCATCAGGTAGTTTGGAAAATAGGGAATGGCGGAATTCCGCGCCGGAATACCCGGAATACCCGGAATTCCCGGAATGACCGAAAAATAATAAATTGAAAAAAAAAATTACCTAATAATTAAAGATAATAAGTTTGAATAAATAATTAAAAAATTATTAATTAAAAGAGTAAAAATAAAGTGCAAATAAAAATTTAAAAGAAAAAATAGAAAATCAGTTCTCTATAAGTAAAACCAAAAAAATGCAAAATTTTCTCTCGATAAAATGCAGAGACCACGTGACGTAAAAAATAACTACTTATGGCACTGTTCACGGAGATACACATACTAGAACTACATGTAGCTTACAGCCTACAATATACAAACTGATGCCGAAGATTACTTCAAGATAAATAAACCAGAGGTGTGATTTATTATTGACAGACCTCAAGCACTGTGGGTTCTAAGTGGAAAAGGTGATGTAAATACGATAAGTACTTGGCGAGCAAACCCAAAGTGCGACCACACTTAAAATCTGTCAGCACAAGCATTTCCTAATGCCACCCAATTTTTGCGATTTTTTATAGATTGCGATAAAAGTAATTTATTGACTGCAATGATTGAGATAAGATTTTTTGATAGATTCAGACATTAGGGTTTTTCTTTTACATTTAACTTCAGACATAAAGTTGATTTCTTTTTAGTGGCTTATTAGATGGTCTCCACGAACATAAATTTATCGCCTGTCGTGACAATGTCATGAATTCATTCTATGTCTTGGTCAAATTCCGGATGTCAAATACATACGAACGCGTCTTGAACATTTCATGAACCTACCAGATATTTCTGATCTACTTGACTTCGAGTTCTTTCTGTAACGTGCATGAATGGACTTCACGTCAATATCAAAGGCACTATAGAGTGATAATTAGTTAATTGAGACAGTACTCAAGAGGTAACCACATGGGGGGGGGGGGGGCTTGTGATCAAATAATTGATTTGATGAGAAAAAAAAGGAGTATGGTAGCAAGCCTTCGATCTTCCTTTTCTTATCGGACTAGGGAGTTGAATCAGGGGCAAGCGACTTTTTTCCATTGGAACTATTTCATTTGCCACAAACTGTTAACAACAAAATAGTTGCTCTTGTCTGGAAAGGAAAGAAATCACGTTCTGTCTTGTGTGATAGCGGCACACTGATTTCACTTTTTGTTATTGTTCTGTCTGGAAATATCTTTTAAGCTAATCCACGTTTGTGTATTAAAGGTGTGCCAAAGAGATAAGAGACTCGGGGAGACTACAATTACTGCCTCTGAATATGACGCTTTATTCCTGTAGTTTTAACAATCGATAATTGTTGTTTTAGGGCCCAGCATTAGCATATATTGGTGGATTAAATCTTTTCCGATGAGTACTCTTGTATCCATTTGCTTTTCATTTGTGATAGCTTCTAACAATAAGTGCTGTGCAAGCTATTTCCAAACATTTCAAAACTATTGTGCGAACTGTCGTGCAAGACGTATTCACAAAGTAGCGGGCTTAACAGACACATCAGTAAGAGCTAAGGTAAATATGAAGGCTTGAGGAATATAATTATTTGCGAATTACAGGAGTCGCGTAGACCCGCCAACACCTTTTAAAGTGTATGTGGAAGGGGCTCACCTGAATGAGATAACTGAGCTTTCCAGAAAGACTCTCCCCTAGCGGCCTAAACATATCTTTTCAACATATTTTTTTCTCATCAACAATTACGCCGGTACAAATACTTCTAATTAGGGTTTCCATTACCTTTTTTCCAGCTCTTTCTCTGAACTACTCGATTCTGTGTGGTTTAATTACAAATAGAAATATATTAAGGAAAAGATGATAAACAGTGCCTATACACTTCGGAATCGCTAGGAGTACCACCAATAAAGACAACGGACCACGTGGTGGGTCAAATTTTGCATTCAAGTGAAACTACAACCATAAAAAAGTAACTGGAAAAAAAAAAACTCACCATCTCCAGAGACAACCGAGGAGTAAGTCCATTTTTGTCCTTTTTCTTCTTGAGAAGAATCCATCAGTACAAGGTTTATATTCAAAGGTATATATTCAAGGTATATATAATTAACGCGAAAAGGTGTCGAGTAACTGACGATCTCTCAATTTTAACTGGAGACGGCTGGTAGCTGCCTTGATAGCTCCCAATGAGTGGTTAGTAATTATTTAAGGTAGAGTATTAATTTGTAATAGTTCGGAGATTTTTAAAATTGAAACTATTGAACTAATTGGAAATATTGCAGTAGTTTAATGTTCTGCAATGGTTCCGGCTGGAAAAGCGTGCCGGCTTAATGGTCATTGCGCCCTAGACATCCTACAGGTGTATAAACGTGTGGAGGCGAATTTAAAACGGGGAGTAACCATGTGATGGACTAGGATCCCATCCAGGGGGAAGGGAGAGTACAAATATTTCGTCGCTTAGGCTTTACGGGCTACTGGCCTGACGCAGACTTTTTTTAATTCTAATACTTGCATCTCCATGAACAGTTCCGGTAAGTGTTTATTTTTTCGGGACCCTCAGATACCCTCAGAGATAAATTTCGCATTAGATTATTTGATTAAGTTGTGAATTTACCATTAATTTTTAATCATCAATATTGTTATTTATTTATTTACTTAATTTTTTTTTAATTTATTATTTTTTGGTCATTCTGGGAATTCCAGGTATTCCGGGTATTCCGGCACGGAATTCCGGCATTCCATATTTTCCAAACTACCCTTTTCATCATCATCTTCAACGTAATCAAATGCGTTCAATGTACTCATTTGACTGTGAACGTGGAGTAAAATTTTCTCCTTTGAAAAAATCGTCTCATGTCCTCGAACCTTTGTAACATAGGTTCTGGAATATTCATTTAAATAGCTCTGCGAGTGAAATGCGTAACTGGGTTAACAAGCGGCCAATTAACGAATCAAAGTCAAAAGTCATAAAAAGACCATTGGAAAGCGGCCAGCATCTAAGATCAGTGATAAGCTCGCTGAGAAAATTGAGGATAACAGGCTTGTGAATGTAAATAGCGCAAGACTTACCTCATGCAAGCCCCCCCCTCCCCCCTCCCGTAAGAAAACTTGTGGGTTTTCGTTTACTGAATGCTTATGCTAGCTAAAAGGTACGGGTAAGCACATATTGCACGTTCAAGATGGAGTAGAAGCTTAAGATGCGTATGCAAGAGACCAGCAAAGTTCTTAATCGAATACTGTTCACTCGTACTGGTGCATATTCGTACTAGATAGAACGATGGCCGAATATCTCTGCAAAAACAAATATTTCATAACAGCGGCAACAATGTAACGTAACAAATGTTGGTATATTAATGTTTTTTAACTCTGGAGAAGTTCTCCTATTGGATCTGAAGTTATTTCCATGGCAGAATGCTCCTTAGCTTGTTGGTCACGCAATCAGCATATTGTATTCAGTGCGTTATTTTCCTATGTTGCGAGAAAACATTTGAACAAACTGAATTTCACGTCATTTTGAAGTTTATTCTTTTGAAAACTTACATACGTAGTTTGACGGGATTCAAAAATGGCACATGCTAAAAAAAGCAGTTACTATAACTGACGAGAGCACTTTTTTTTTTTGTGTGGCTTAAAGCTGCTAAAGAGCCAATTCCTAAAAAACTTGCATTTTAATGAAGAAAAAGAGTCTGTTAAAGAACGCACGTTGATCAGATTTCTCTACACGCAATATCTTGAAACGCGAAGCGGGCGAAGTGCTCAATTTCGACCTGTTATGAATCGACCTATCGATTCCAGAGGGTGAAAGCGAAAATTTAATTTTTTCGAAAATAAAAACATATTTGAGGGGAAAAAGACAGAGCATTTCTTGTTCTACTAGGAGCTGCTTGTTTTCGAGCCTTGCCACGAAAATTTAAGTTTTTTTTATTTTTGCGCGGATGTCCTCTTAAAACTTTTTCAGTTTCCCTCCCTGATGAATTTATCATGTTTAGTAATGCACACGTTTTATTAACGCTACTTTGATTCAGAACTCCTAAATAATTGTTTGAGAGATCAGAACAAACGGATTATTTTCCATGTAATCTTTTCCGCTTCGACATTGACTCGGTACGTTTTGTGGAATAGTTGGATTACAGTGTCTTGGTCGCCTTACCTCATAATGCCGCTGAATAAGTCATGTAAACGAGACATTAATCAAATAACAAAAATGATGAAATAAATCAAGAATAATGTAATGTTATTTTACTAAGCCGAGATGAATCAAACCAGAGTCATTCGCTAATAAATCATGCCAATATTATTTTGTTATGGTAAAGTTTTATGTTTGCTATGTGATGTTACTGGATACAAGAATGAAAGTATGTTAGAGAAAAAAAATCGTTTAAGCGAACCAACAACTGAAAAATACAGCGAAGACGTGAGGTCTGTGTCGAGTGCTCCAAAGGTTACTGTGATAACGCATTAGCTTACGCAACAGTTAAGATTTCAGAATTTTATGCCCGTCTCAACATGCCTTTTAAAGTTTTTCATAGACTCCAGTTCAGCGACCGAAACAATTTTTTTGGGTAAACGCACGGCTGGTATGGGAAGTAAAAAGCCGCACCGGTATTGTAAGGTAATAAAATTCCATCATACCTGAATTGACTCGCAAAAGAGTTCTGCCAAACAACGGAAAATGTTATAGAATTGCTGAAATCTCTAATTGGAACTAAGTTTGTATCGCTAAGTTGTCGCGGCGAAGAAATCAATCCCGGAGAATAAGCCAAAATCTTACCTTGGCGCTTCTGCCCTTTTTGGGCTCTCTTCTAGACTCTTACCAGCCTCGCTGGAAAGTCAAAGGGAATGCTGATATAACAAACCCACTGCAAAACTTCCGTTTGCAAGACTGAACAAATATCCAACCGCAACTATCGAAACGAACTCGCACAGACGCACGGGAGTTTTGACCTCCTGAACTTCTCAATTATTTTTTGGGCCTACCTAGTTTTGAAAATGAAAGCGGAAATCTTTACGTCACGTAACGCGTTAGTTGTAACGCGTAACGTTATTCCAGGCAGATAATTTTAACGTAACTGTTCCGCTTCAATACTTGTTCTTATTTTACACTTATTCCCATAGTTCCCCACATAATTTTGAAATTAGTGAAAAGAGATTTATGTTTCCTGCCGCATGGTTCGTGTTATCCGTTCAAGGTTTACAAGCAGTATTTGTATTCGTAGGGGGAGTCCTCGATAGGGATAACCTCCGACGCTTCCTTTTATGTATGCATATAAGAAAATTGATTGATTTGATTTGATTTGATTTGATTTGACTTGGTAGTTCCACATGCGGACACTCATTGGAAGGACTTGACGGTAGTTGAAAGTTGTGCCTGAATTCGCTGGGAGCTGAACGATCTATCGGCGATATATCGCGGTTGTTAGAATAATAGCCTTGCGAAATATCGCCGACATATCATTCCAACTGAAACATGTACACCGTTTAAATATCGTCGATAAATCGCGATTATCGCAATAATAGAGAATTATCGTTTGCGTTACGTTTGCACAGTACTGTACATTAAGAAATGTTTTGATTAGGCAACATTCATCTGAAGGTTTTGGCTGTTAACCAGATGATGAATTATTACCTTTTATACTCTGGTGCTCCGTGAGAGGCCTAAGTTCGAAATTTGGGATGCCTAGGTTCAGCCGTTGAGACTCTCAAGCGAATGCGTCAGCGCAAGGTTTTCTCAAGTGGGCGTCAAGAAATAATCAAAAAGTATGTAAAGGGGTTTGGTACCCCGCCTTTTTCAGTGCTCAATACCTCTTTAGATGATGTCTGTTGTGTTTCATATTTCTAAATTAAATACATAATAATAATGATAGTAATCACAACCTTGATCCAAGAAGTAGAATGTTGCTTTTCTTTCTTATGCCAAACGGAAGACATCATTTCTTAGATTGCTCCATATTTTAGTTAACCCTTCGCAATTTTGCATATAATTTTCTGATTATACGCAAGCAATCATGGTGTAAGTTGTAGAAATGGGACTAATGTCAACCAAACCCGGGTGGGAAACAGAAAGAAATAGGAATACCCGAATCCCTAGTTGTCTGAAAAACTCTCTCAGTGTTTCTACTTTGTTATTGATATCCGATAAGACAATGTTTTTAGTAACTCTCTCGTTACTAGCTAGTTCATCTGGTCGCTCATATGTTTACCCGCGCAAGCGTACACGATTTCTTAGTCACACGCATAACGCACATGTGCATTACCTTATCCTTTTCCATCGGGGGATCCAATTTTGCATATTTAATGCAAAGATTTGCGCCCCCAATTCAACTGTTCACGCATGCTAAAAGAAGCACCTTGTACGGAGGGAAGGTCAAATAGCCGACGGAATAACTAATTTTTTCGGCTTGATAGGTTACCATTTTTGATAAGAATGGAGCTTCGTTGCGCCCATTGCGACGAGCTCTGGTATCAGTATCTCTTTTCAGTTGATCTATAGACCCAAGTTGGACAACATTTTTACGGGCATAAACCAGTATTTTGCAATTTTCAACTTCAGTCTTTGTTGATAAATGTCGATAGCTCCATCAAAGAGTTATGTTGTTCTGAAGTATTTTTCTTTATTGCTTTAACGATTTAATATTGTGTAAATCACAGTGAGTTTAAATGTTCCTTTAAGATACTCCGCTCCATTAACTGTTTCAGTTTTCACTTCACGTACAGCCTTCCTGTATGGTTTCTGTATATTCCAAAACTGTCATGGATTGGTACCTCAGGACATGGGTGGCCATATAGAGCCCGTTTTCCTTGGTCTGGGACGAAAAACAGAGCAACGAATAAGTAAGACCTTTGCTACGCACCTTAGCTGTCTCAAGTCTGAGTTCTGTTGCCTCAGATTATACCAGTTGAACATTGAATACTTAAAAAGAAAATAAGAAAGCTCTTGCTACACACTTGGTACTGCCAAGTACCAAGTGTGTAGGCTAAAATTTCAGTGCAGCTTTTTATTTTTCGAATAAAGAGTATTTTCAAAGATATTACAATACATCACATGGGATAAAAAAAAGGGCAACAAAAAATAGCCAGAATACCGACATTGTTATAAGATCTCTGTACTGTACTGTCAATACACCCATAGTTGTGCAACATATCCAGCTGTGTGTATAGGTAAACTGCGTAGAGCAAGACACTCTGAGGCTGGTATACAGTCTGTGTTACACATAAACCCACGAACAGAAGTTTCTTTTTTTTCAAACAAAAATGAGGATCTGATTTAGAACCTGGGTAGTCTAACTTCACAGTAGACACCATTTATACAACAACCTGCGGAAGCTAACTTGGAAAAACCAAGGTTCCTAAATGCGGGTTTTTACTGTATTCTCCATACCTGTTTGAGGAGAAGTTAAATGTTGATCACTTCTGGGAGTTTAAGAGTTAAAGATAAAAAAGAAGGCAAGGAGCCAATAGATCAGCCGTAAAGATGCACATCATCATTTACTTCTCATCACTTGACGGAACTGTTTAAATAGTTCTGGAGATAACTACTCACTGTACTGGGACGAGTACCATTGGGTGTTGTTGCATTCTTGGTCATCGTGTCCGTCAAAAACTAAAGGTAAGTGAGATATGATTTTAAAATAAGGGAATGGTTGGTTATCTACCGAGAAATAAGCTGGCTCGTCGTTGCATTTTGATAAAACATGATTCAATCTTAGAGACCGAGAAACCTCTTTGGAGCAACTTTGAAGGGAATGGTTTACTTCGCCTTAAATATAATGTGAAAACTTACGCATCCTTTCTACCAAAAAGAATAAAAATCAAGAGCAGTTGCAACTTCGACGACCGAGTTCTCTTTTGTGATTTCTTGGCGGCTAGTTTGTTTTGATTCAGTCAAAAGAAGAAGTTCCCTCTCTTCCCTACGTATACCTGCATGGTTTATAAACAGGTATACCCCAAATTATTTCTCCGCTCTGCCGGGTTTATCGTTTCTTTCTCCATAATGAAAAACAAGGTTTTATTCAACTACTCTACAGGTTAGATATCTGCAAAAGCTCTGCGAATCCAAAGGCTTTTTTCTTTTTTATCAAAATGTTTACCCACCTCTGGGACATTCGGTTGCAATGCGGTATTCCTTGTTAACACTTGTGCAGTTGTTAGTCTCCCAATGATAGGGATAAGAATGGGATATGATGATACGTGGACAACTAAAATGAAGGAAAACCAGTTGTTCAGACTCAGAGGATAGAGCAACACGTTAATATTGCACATAAGAGGAGGAAGTGATCACCTAATCCTTCTGATTCTTACTTTTGCGAAGAAATTTAGACTATTGAGTCCTTTTGTCCTGAGGAGGTCCTGAGATTCCGAGAAGGTTTGTTACCCACAAACTTTGTGGCCCATTAAAGTTTAATATTGGCCGGCTTAACGACAAATATAGCATTTAAAATACCACGTAGTTGCTACCTAATATAGGCAACTTGCACCTGATATCAAGATCTCTTATCAATATACCTAATGAATCAAGATTTGGTCGTACCGCTTTATCAACCCTCAAGCTCATTCTTTTGAGGACAAACACCGTCTCTTGCCTTAATAAATAACTGAGACCACTGTTAACATGGCTACATATGCACCAATCCTAGGGGTTGCTGTTTGGATAAAGCAGCCAAGTTAAGCGAGCAATATCACAAAAAATAACTAACTTGCCTCCTTCGACGACATGTTGAGTTGAATATGTTTGGTCCACTGGGTATCTTAAAAGGTAAAAATAGAAAGACCATGTTATGGTATGTGTATGATGATTTTTCAAATTACACTTTTGTACTTCGCTTTTATGTTGTTAAATCAATCACTTACCATCTCCTTTTATTCAGTCAATGAGTTGCTTAAGTTGTAGGAACTCAAGCGGGGGAAGGAGGGAGGGGGGGGGAGGTCATGCTTCCAAATTTTCGGTCATTTCCTCAAAAGATTAAAAACTTTCTCGGAAACATTTTGGTGATGAATTGCTTGGTTATTGCTTATCTTGTCAATGAATCTTATAGCCTTTCAATAAGTATCCTATTGAGCAATTTTCCGTAAAATGACGCCTGCGTCACATGTTAGCATTACGATGAAAAATATCGTAGTGATTCGCATAAATATAGGATTTATCGAAAAAAACAGAAATTGATAGATTTATAAACGGAAAGGAGGAAAAGTAAATTAAAGTAGGAAAAGATGATTGCGGAATGAATGAATAAATGAATAGGTATTAGACAATTACCTGATAGAAGACTGTACGCGAGAGGTTGCCTCCATTTTGCAGCACATCGACTCACAAAATTCCTGGTAAGACAAAAGAAAAAAAAAAAAAAAACATTTCAGCGTCCTGAACATTTGACTGACATGCAAAGAAAAAACTCGCTACATATTGTCAAGTCATGTAAGTCCTTACATTGATGAGCCAGGATCTTGATTTATTTTTTGTTTTGTTTTTTAATGCTTGTAAAATAAGAACTTAATATTGAGCTTTCAATTTATATATTTAGACATCAAATCTTGGCCGGAAAATTTAGAATATACATTTGAATTACAGGCTGGAGCCAAAACAGAGGCCCATCGATAGTACGTATCTAATAAAAGCTTGCTTGTAATGTCTACAGAGTAGTGTAAAAGGACTCGTAATAAAATTTTCATACTTTTGTATGAAATATTTGCTAGCGAATAGGATTTTTATGCTCCTTATAACTTCCTCATTTTTTGTAGTTCTTAAGTTGCTATGAAAGCATAGACACTTCACCATTCACATGGCAGCCGTCACCAGGCCCAAGCCGAGCATGCGCTCTCAGCCTTGGCCATCCCAGATCACGTGAACAGTCTTGTGGGTCTAGTTGCCCCAAAACTTGCTTACAGAGAGTTTCAATTTTTTCCCTCCCAGCCCGGGCCGGTTGTACATGTGTTTGGCGTCTGTTTTGCCCTCGCCTTTCCTGGGCCAAATTAAAGCAATTTCATTTTTTAATGTTGTTACTGGATTGACCTCATTTTACTTATTAAACTGGCTTTGGGTTTTTACCCATAGCCCTTTACGTTCAACCTTGGCTTGCTTATTGACCCGTGGCTCAGCAAACAGAGCTCAGGCAAAGCAGCATGACCAGTACTTTCAAGCGGGTAGTTATAAGATGAGCATAAAAAAACATTTGCTATCTTCTCTGACTTATTATTAGATACAATGAAATATATGAAATTCATATATTTTGAACTGCGGTATTAGATACGTATGATGCACGATCCTCGCAGTAGATAGCGCTTAACGGCCTGCTCCCAGTTGGCTTGTTAGCTCAATTGGTAGAGCGCTGCACTAGTATCACAGAGGTCAGTGGTTCGAATCCCGTACAGGCCTGATTTTTTTCAGGTCTGATTTTCGCTATTGCTTAAATAGCGCTATCTACTGCGAGGATCGTGCATCATACGTACCTGACTTATTATTATTGCCTTGGTTTTTGTTAATAATGTATATAATTTTCAGGTTACCTTCTGTCTTTCTTAGTTCGTGTATGTCGTTGTCGCTCAATTTTCTACCCTGGTCCTGATCAGTAAATGGAACACACAGCGAGGCGTTGAAGCAGTCGTGGGGTGTGCTTTGAAGGTGATCATTATCGTTTGAGCTGATATAGAGGTCCATCTATAGTATGTATCTAATAAACCTTGCTTGTAGTGTTTACAGAGTAGTGTTAAAGGACTCGCAATAACATTTTAATATTTTTATAAAACATTTCCTATCTTCTCTGACTTATCTTTATTATTGCCATGGTTTTGGTTAATAATGTATATAGTTTTTAGGTTTACCTTCTGTCTTTGCTAGTTCGTGTATGTCGTTGTCGCTCAATTTTCTTCCTTGGTCCTCATCAGTAAATGGAACACACAGCGAGGCGTTGAGGCAGTTGTGGGGTGTGCTTTGAAGGTGATCGTTATCGTTTGTGCTGATACTCACAACTAAGGTCCATCCACCACCTGGCGAATAAGAAAATGATATGAAACTCATACTCAGCCAAGAAAACTGTGTCAAGTATAAAAAGAAGCAGCTTAAGTGGTGATAAAATTCCGGTAAAACCTCCGTGTTTACGAAATCTTAGGTATGTTGCACTACTGATATGGTTTATTGCAGCAAGAAAAAGTGAAAAAAGAAAAAGAATAAAAGACACTGAATTAAAGAAACGTACATATTTCCCTGAGCGGTTTTCTAGAGGCCTCGAGAAAATCTAACAGGCCCATTTTCCCAGCTAACGCCTATACATTCTAAGCATAGACTAATTCACTCGTAGTTCATTATCCAATTAAATATTGAATATTAAAGACTGAATTATTTCGAAGAGGTAATGAAGAACGGGAAGTTGTCCGTCTACTAGTAAAAGTGACAATTTAACTTCATCAAATTTCTCGAAACTACAACTGAAGCAACAGTTTCAGCTAGGAAAAGTAAAAAAAAATATGTAAACTAAACTTTCTGCTTTCTATCTTGTTCAAAATTTTATTTTTCACTGATGGCAGTATTTAAATTTTTTTCACTATCGTTTACATTTTGTGTTTTGTATGGTCCTGTTTTACAAACCATGATTTTCCATGTATATCAAAATAGACTTGCCCGTCTTGATTTCCAATATTTATCCAATAGTAACCGCTTTTCGCCTGAGGCAGCTTGTTTAGAATTTCTGAGCAAGATTTTAATTCATCATCCTATAGATAATATAAATAGTATATAGAATAATTTCGCGAAACGCACACCATAATAAATATAATAATAATGACAGCCGCTTTTGAGAAGCATCCAAGAAAGCCTCACCGACAAGAAACGAATCCTATGTTCTGGTTGGGTATCCCAGCTGCACACGATGATTGCTTTGTTTTTACAAGAAAAAAAATGTTGCTTTTACTTCTTACAGTTTTTCAACGGCAAAATCGCGAAACATAACGACTGTAAGTCTTCAGGATAATGAAAACATAAAAAGACCACGACTTGTTTTGTAAGTGTGTATCTTACTATATTCCCACCACAAACCCTGTTCACTTCACTGATAGTTGATAAATTTCATTGGATGTGGAAAGAATTATCATGGTGCTTCAAGCTGTGTTGATAGATATCATCATTCCTTTTATTTATAGAATCTGTCAAGGCCATACCTTGCCCATATAAACTGATCCTTCCTTCGGACCAAAATCCTAAGGGTGATTGTGCTTGTTTGCATCATTCAAATTGCAAGACTTGTCTTTGAAACGGAAATTCATACTCCTGCAACAAGACTCTCTCGAGCAGAGCATAACACATTCATCAATACTGGATGTTTTTCTTATCAAAACAACATGATCGGAAAGATGCATGACCATACTCTGAATATATGGAGGGAAGGCACTGCTTAGGGGCTTGACTTATTTGTGCATAGCATATGACAGTGAAAACGGCGAAAGAACATAGCAGCATGGTTTTCTGATGAAATGATGAAGCATAAATATTTAATGAACATCAAATCAATGTTAAGGGCTTAAATTGTGACTCATAGCCCTGAAGAATTTGAGAAAGTTGAAAATGAAAGCTGACCGGTAAATACAGTAACATTAGTCTAGAATAATGAAAGAAATCTTTTGTGAGGGTAGTCGTTTCAGGAGCTTGAAAGTAACCTGCTTTCTATAGGAACCCTGAAAACAATGTTACATAAGATTAATGTTACAAAACATTTTCGTCGAATATTTGTTTACCCAGTTAAACAGGCAAACATCACTCTAGTAAGTCAGTCATATTATTAGAGACAGTGAGAAAAAGCAATGCTAATTAACTGAGAATTTGAAGGAACATCTTTGTTGTCTGATGCACATGTCAAACACGTGGAAAACGAACATGCTTAAAAAATGCGTGTACCTTAGTGCCAACCGTTTTTTAATTGCGTTGGAATATGAAAATCAAATTTCATTTTCGTTTCTCGTTTTTCGTTTTTCGCTGCGCTGTAAAAAAATGAAATTGGACTTCAATCTTCGTTTATCGTTTTTCGTTTTCGTATGGAATTTGGAAAACGGATTGCAAGTCAAGTCAAGTCCATTTTCATTTTCCGCCAGTGGCACTGAATCTGACATTTTGTGGAAAAACTCATTACTTCACGAGAGAAGTTTACCTAAAATAACAACTAATCATGATACGACAGATGTTCGCGAAACAAGTGCAGACTTTACGGTGGCTCACAACTGTCACTGCAAAAGGAACAACCTCGCGGCAAAAGGAATAACCTCGCGGCAAAAGAAAAAGACTCACAGTAAAAGGAAAGAACCTCACAGCCATAGAAAATTTTTATCACGGGAAAAAGAAAAAGACTCACGGCAAAAGAAAAAGACTCATGGCAAAAAGTAAGACTCCTGGCTAAAATTAAGACTCATGGCTAAAGGAAAAAGCTTACGGAAAAAGAAAAAGACTTGTGGCAAAAGAAAAAGACTCACGGCAAAAGAAAACTGAGACTCATGGCAAAAGAAAAAGACTCATGGCAAAAAGAAAAAGACTCATGGCAAAAAGAAAAAGACTCATGGCAAAAGAAAAAGACTCATGGCAAAAAAAAAAGACTCATGGCAAAAAGTAAGACTCATGGCTAAAGGAAAAAGCTTACGGAAAAAGAAAAAGACTTGTGGCAAAAGAAAAAGACTCACGGCAAAAGAAAACTGAGACTCATGGCAAAAGAAAAAGACTCATGGCAAAAAGAAAAAGACTCATGGCAAAAGAAAAAGACTCATGGCAAAAATAAAAAGACTCATGGCAAAAGAAAAAACCTCACGGCAAAAGAAAAAACCGCATATACAGCAAAAAATTGTCATTCAAGAAGACACTATCTTTGCCAGACTCACAGGAAAGGATAATTTGATTTCATAACCTACCTTTTTTAAATACACATTGTGATGCGCAGTCAGTATCTGACCCTCAAATGAATTTTAAAAGCCCCGACAAACAGAAGCTTTAGTTGAAATACTATTTTAGGCAAGGGTGCGAATACGAGGTGATTCATAATCCGCCATGTTAAATTACACAACGTCAGTATTTGAACAATATCAGCCGCTGACCCTCAAATGAATTTTAAATTTTGTGTTGCCTTGAGTTATTTTATCTTGCCGCGGGTTATTGTAATTTGCCGCGAGTTATTTTATCTTGCCGCGAGTTATTTTATTTTGCATTGAGTTATTTTATTTTGCCTTGAGTTATTTTATTTCACCGTGAATTATTTTATTTTGCCGTGAGTTCATCATATTTTGCCGTGAGTTATTTTATTTTGCCGCTAGTTATTTTATTTTGCCGTGAGTTTATTTGTTATGCCGTGAGTTAGTCTGTGATGTTGCATGATGCTTTGCTTTAAGTAAATTGATTTTAACTTAACTTGCACTTATGGGCCACCACATAGAATTCCCTTGTGAAGTAATGAGCTTCCCCACAGAATATGTCAGTTTCAGTGCCATTAGTGGAAAACGAAAAACGACTTGACTTGACATGCAATCCGTTTTCCAAATTCTATACGAAAATGAAAAATTTCGCTTTTTTTACAGTTCAGGGAAAAACGGAAAAAGAAAATGACAGTTGACGTTCATTTTCCTACGCAGTTGAAAATTGGTTGGCATCCACCATAGCAGATTATATTCAATCATTCAATCAATCAATACTTTATTTACCCACGTAGCGTCAAGGAGCTCATAGAGCTCGTTCAAAATACGTACGTGCCTCTAAGATTAAGAATCTAAAAAACCTAATACATACTGTCAAAACCTATTTGATTAGAAATTAAAATAACTAACAATTAATATTAAAATTTAAGTTTGTACAGTAAGATTCAAAGTCACTCAAATACAGGTATAAAATAGTGAAGCAATAGCTTAAACAATTTAAAGTTAAGATTAAAAATTAAGTTTGTACAATTAAATTGAGAGTCACTTAAATACAAGTATAAAATGGAGAAGCAGCTAAAGTTTCAATGTTCTCAAAAGCTTCTTAAAAAGGTTGATATTATTGGCCAGTTTTACACTTGTGGGTAATCCACAGCTGCGCACACATATAAGTGAAAGATTTTTTCATAAAATTTGAATTAAAGTTAGGTGCGCACAAATTAATGCCGATTCCTCTCAGATTGTATATAGTTTCCCTAAAACTAAAAGAATCTCTGATATATTTGGGACCGTCGTTTTGCAAACATTTATATAACAGAATAAGGGATTGTTGTTTCCTTCTCTGGTCTAACGTTTCCATTTTCAAGATTCGCAGCAATTCATCATAAACGGTAGACTTGTGATCTAAGAATATAATAGTTGGCATCTTCTAGCCGATTCGCTTTCACTTTCCCCAATCCAAGAAAGAGGGGGCAAAAGTATTCAAAATGAGGGAGAATGAAAGTTTTATAGAGCCTTAACATAACATTGCCAGGGACAAAACGCCTGATTCTCTAAGTGCGCCACTTTTAGCATATACCTTTTGAAGCTGTTTAGTAATGTGATCCTGGAAAGATAGCATGCTATATATTACTCATTTAAGCCATTATATTCGGCTTAGAGTCGATACTTTTAGCTTTTGTGCTACAAACAAAAGAGCCCAGTCCCCTCACACAAAGAAAATGACCAAAAATGGTGCGTTTTTGAGCCCTATTGCTAGACCGGAATCTAACCCAAAGTTAAACATGGAGTAAAAATTGAATGAAATGAAAATTGTCAGGTCTGTTTCATTACAAGTTTCATGAGAGGAATCCAAATACGTTTATAATGAATTTAGTTCAAGCACAGTGTAGCGTTTCCCGCAAGTCTTTAATCACTTTGAAGAAATCTGACTTGCGGCTTAAATTGGAACCGGACCTTATTAAAAATGTTCTCGTACGTTAGAATAACGATAGTTTAAAGGAAAAATAGATCAACTTGTCCTTAAAATTCTAAATTGATGATAGTTTTAAGTCTGCGGTACATGTAAACATTAAAATGGAGAGTTAAGTGCCTTCATATCAAACTCACGGGGTACAAATAGTCTCTAACTGAATTTCGTGACCACGCCCACTTCATCGGCCCACTCAAATCGAGTGCGATTTTTGGATGTTATATCATCTTGCCGACTCTCTGTATAAAAAGTTAACAATGTACTACCGAAATATTGAACTATAATATCATGGCTTTCCATTCTGTGTATTTTCGTACTACAAAGTAAAGTTTTTCCCTCGTCATTTTCACCTTTTCCCGAGCGGGTCCGTCAAAATTAAGAAGGCGTTCGTGGTCAAAACAAGACCGAGCAAGGAGTCTTAGGCAATTTCTCTCTTACGTAAGCGCAAATTGAAAATGTACGCCAAAATCAAAGAGAGGAACAAATTTCCTTTGTTTTGATATGTAAATTGTCGAACAAGGAGCAGACTGAACCTCGTCAAATGGCTAGTCAAAACAGCCACACCTTCCTCCTTTTGCTCGTTTCCTGTTTTATAAGCGTGAAAGCAGTGGGAGAAGAATCGGGTAGCTCGGAAAGCGCTTCACCATTGTTTTCTTACGAGATAAACAAGTAAGATTTGTAAAGTTATTTTCCAAAAGAGTCGGAATAAATACATTTTTTTCAGGTTAGATTGCTGTTTTTACCCTAAACGTCGTCCAATAAATTTTTGTTGCAACCTACTAATCTATGCAATTTCGAAGGAAAATATTCAGATGCTTCACCGTCCCCGAAGGGGGTTCTGTCCTGGTGTACCGGTTCACAAGGGAATTACCATTGTTCTTTCTTTGTTTAGGAGTTATCGGTTAGCTATTGTGTATTGTTTGGTCTTTTGTATTGGCTCTTGTGAACCGGTACACTAGGAGAGAACCCCGAAGGGTCTCCACTCATCGAAGCGTGTACTGTAGCCAATGTAGTGAATTTTCAGTCTCTTGTTGGGTTTGTCAACCTCCGTGACTTCAACATCATACAATTTTGTATCTTTTCTCTGTGAAATGACCTTTTTAACAGGGGTGTATGCTGAGTATTCGTTGCAGAATCGCTTTGGTTCTCTTATCTCTCTCTTTGGCTTGTCCGCCATTTTGAAAATTTGCTCAGGAGGGCATCTGGGTTAGCGGCCGCGCCAGGGTGGAACCGACAAAAACAAATGACCATCGCAGTGGGGAAACAGTTTGATATGTTTAATTAAATTTGCCTATCGCAGCGGTTTTAATCCGTAAATCGGAAGGTTTGTAGATCTTAAGATGTCCTCTTTAAAGTCGCTACCACCTTTTCATATGAAGACGAAAAATTTATAATTATATATAGATATAAAAAATTATAGAGAGCCCCTCTACCAGAAAATGACAATTATTTTATCGCCAACTATGTTATTGAGTGTGAATAGGTAGAAAATTTAAAGAAATCCTCGCAGGTTTGCGCAGCCAAAACTTAACGACCCACGACATTTGGAAAATGTTTAGAACAATAAAGTTCCTCTCAGTCTACCTACCGTAGGCGAGGCACTTTTCAGATCTTCTACAAGAGTTTTAATCAAGCACACACCTCAAGGAGGACTTAAACAACGGTTGGTGTAATCCAGCTACAGAGGACATAGTATTAGACAGAAAACAATTCGGAATTGACCGCTTCAAAATGAAGAGTGAAACAATTTTGCTCTGAACGTCTCAATAAACTGAATCCAATAAGGCAAAAAACCTCTGTATCTTCTGCAGAATAGACTTCTTGACAGCTGTCAAATAAATTATGTCATTAAAAATTGGCAATATCATTAACCACGTGATTTCGCATGACTCTTTGAATTTGTATATTTTCAACCTCGACCAGTGAACATAAACTGATAAAAATAGAGATTCTTAGAAAAGACATAAAAAAGGAAGAATGGTATAAGAAAACTAATTTAGAAGCCTCCGTATTTATTGATAGAATAAAAGGCGAAAAACAGCGGTTTTCCTGTTTCAAAGTAACAAAATACAGCTTTGTATGTTTTTATTTTGAAACTGCGTCGGGATAAATTTGAGCAAAGCAATCCAATCTTTATTAGCCTGGTGTCAGTTACTCAACGTGGCTCCATAGAGATCTAACCTGATTAGGTGTGACGCACACGCCGGTGTTATGCTTTTATGGAGAATTTACGAGAGTTGTACGTCAACTCCAAATTAAAGTGAAAGCTTGTCTGGTTTTGACATGACATGACACGTCTAATCAAGAAAGGAGAACTGCTACTCGATGTATCTTATTTAATCACTGCTTGCTTTGATATTCCTGCCACAGTACATTCTATGATCAAAAGTAACACTTAAAGTGCCACTGAAACGAAATTTTCATACCTGAGATTTTTTCATAATTTAGTGGTTTGAAACACGCTGAAAAAAAGGGGAAAAAAAAGGGAAAGTTGTCTTTTTTAGCGTTGAAAAAGGGGAAATAAAGGGGAAAGTTGTCTTTTTTAGTGTTGAAAACCGCATTTTGGCTTCAAAACATGTCCAGACCCTGGGAACGAATGAAAACGATTGCTGACATCACTGGTTGTATTTACCTTGCTAGCGTGGGTCTTTTCTTTCGCATTGTTTGTATTTAGACGGTCCGCCATAATGTCTGAAAACGAGCCCTCAACGGGTGAATCTTCTTCCGAAGGGAGGGAATACGCGTACCGGCAGTGACGGAGAAGATTACTATGCTTTAATGGCGATTTTGCGCCGTAGCAAGGCAAGCCTTGGCTTCTAGTGAAGACGGCGATAACAATGGCGGCGGCCAAGATGAAGAAGAAGAAGAAGAAGAAGAAGAAGAAGAAGACGGTATTTGTCCCTCCGTTTTAGAAAAACGTTTCGAAGGACAAGTTCCTTTAGACAATTGGTGAGAGCTCATAGCCTGTGTGATTTTTTATTTTTCGATCGAACCTTCAGGCTCAAGTCTAAACATTTCTGTTTACAGGTGTACGTGTGGAAATTGCAGTGTTACACACTTAGCTGGGGCGCGTGAAGTTAG
>NC_142521.1:34963464-35038464 GCF_964205215.1 Stylophora pistillata | reverse complement strand
GATAATGTACTGATGTATGTACCTTTCCGTGGAAACAGTCCGAATGGCAAAATATCTATTGAAAAACTTAGAATGTGACACATGGATTTCCCTTAAATTAACCGTGACATAAAATTGTGCATGGCGCCCAAGAATGAATGGTCGAGCCTCATTTTCTGCCTTACCATTTAACATTTTCCTGAAATCTAAACAATCTTAAAGCTTTGCCTTAAATGATAAAACCTTAATTGAATCTTACTTTGATAGAATTCAACTCTTAAGTCCATTAGAAATCATAATAAATATTGTTATCAATTATCATAAGTACATTTCTTTGCCTAATCCATACATGAACTAAAGGTTTATATGTATGAAGGCGAACTAAAGCACAAAACAGTAAAGAGAGTTGTTATTTACAAAGCTATCGATTTCTATTCATCCTGCGTCATGATAGACTAAGTTTTTTTTTCACTACGTTGCTGTTATCAATGTCATTCTATGCTAAAAGATATCAACTGCTCCGTTTCCCCTGATACATTTACGATTAAACAGTAACTTTTCGTATTGCATTTGGTTCATTTACGCGAATGACTGTTCCAATGTTTACTTCACGTACATCATTCCTGCATTGTTTTTGTATATTCCAAAGTTGCCACATGTGTGACCATACAGAGCACGTTTTCCGTTACCTGTTTGAGATAAAAATTATCGAGGGAGACGTGATATTTATGTGACCTGTTAGGAACCTGGGCTGTCTTTAATCTAATCCTTTTAACTATCAATTGTGAAATTAAGTTGTTAAACTATCGAACACCCATAAAAAGCAGTGATCGAGCTCCTCCTTGGAACTACCATTGATAAAAAAGGAAAAGGAAATTGAAAAAAAAGGGTCATCTCCTTCAGGGTAATGCCACGGACTAATCATTTCACTGTTTATCCATGTAGGGTGGGTAAGGATGCCAGAATTACAATTTAAACACTGCTTATCAGGCTTGAACAATTTTCATCCTTTTATCCTCCAAACCCCCTCCCCCCCCCTTCCCCCCATCCATCCTTGATTTCGTGATCAAAAACAAAAGAAAAAAAGTGAAAGAAAAGAGTAAGGAAATAAATAAGAGAGTTGATATCGCGCTGTTGCCTGAATCCATCTGAAGGAACTCGACCTGTGTGATATTCTAAGGGTAACGCTTAGTTTTGTTTTGTCAAAAGAAAGAAGTGAACAAATGTCCATAAGTCAGCTCATAATTAATAGAGGGTCCCCTCTATTAACTATGATCAGCTCTACAAAACATTTAGACGAATATTTGCATCTCATAACTTGACTGAGTTACCTAATAATACTGGAGATTTTATTACTCACCAATCTGGGATGAAGACCAGCGCTGGCCGCACTCTCCGTTATCAAGTCCATCAAACACTATAGTTATTGATGAATAAATTCGCACAGTAATTAAAACGATGTTCGTATACTGAGAAACAAAACTCATTGTAACTTGGTCGGTTGCAGTTTTTGGCGTTGTACTGATTGGCTTCTTGTATAAATGTCTCTGCTTTGATATTCTGTTGTGATTGCTCGACTTAAAATAGTTTAATTTAAATTTAAATACAAAGTTTAAACGGTAAATTGGCCACCGTTACGATTATAAAAGTTGACGTTTCGAGCGTTAGCCCTTCGTCGGAGCGAATAGAGGAATTGTGGGTTATGTGTGATTTTAACGGTAGAAAAAGGAGCTACGTGATTGGAGGGAAACGCAGCCCCAAACAGTTTCTTTAGAAACTATCAGCGTTTAAATAGTTTAGTTAAAATATACGTCATTTGTCTCTGCAAGTACCTCACGCTTGGATACTTTCGGGGATTACTTGGTCCGGGTCATCGTTTCTTGTTTCATAATGGAAGATAATGTTTTGCTTACACGCCGTGCTGCACCAGACGTTTAACGGTGCTCGATTTTGGCTCCGCCGTTATTATCATGCCGTATTACGATTGCGTCCCGCTTGTCTAACTAGTCGCCTTGAACAGGCTATTACATGCCCTGCAAATAAGAAAGGCGCTGAAAAAAGATTTCTTACGCGTTTACTTACCAAAGTGGCATGCTCCCCAAATGCAATATCCCACGTCAATCTTGGTGCATGTGTTAGTCTCCCAGTGATAGGGAAAAGAATGGGATATGATAATTCGTGGACAACTGTAATGAACAAACTATCTGTTTTTCAAAAGATGTAGTCAAGCACCAGCCTTATATCTACATTCATATGCAAATGTGGTCATCCAGCCTTTCATACTTTTGCACTAAGAAAGAGATTTACTTGTTTGTATCTAGGAAGTATCGTGAATTCGGGAAGGCTTTCGGGGACAAATTGATATGCAGAACGATTATCCATATCCCTGAGCCAATTGTTGTTCTAGCCCCGTGTTATATTGATTTCCACTCCATCTTTTCGAAGAAAAAGAGAGTTTTTGTTGTTTCAATAAGAAATTGTGATCCCTGTTTACTTGATACATGCGCTATCTTAAATTGATACTTGGTATTGCTGCTTAAAATGCAGAGACCAAGTGGAGCAAAAACGATTAATGGAAAAAAAAATAGTAAACTTACTTTCCCTGATGGCATGCTGAATTGAATTTGTTTGGCCCACTGGGTATCTTAAAAGAAAGAAAAAGGGACATTATCTTATGGTGTGGTCGTCATTAGCTCAATTAACTTTCTTGTCTTCTTAAATTAACTACAATTCATGTTCTTACTATTAATGAAATGATCTGGAACTAAGAAAAGGAGAAGGGATTGAAGGAGGGTGTTGATTCTATCTGAGTTGATTCTATCTTGCTTGTTTTTGTTTTTTGCAATATTCCAACTGATCTTATTCTTCTTTTGAAAATTTTGTGTTCAATTTATGGGTTAACGTATTGGTTTTAAATGAATTTTATCATCTTCCAGCTTCGGTACAGTTTTTATGAGGTCATCTTGTGCAAAATGATGTGTTGCATTTGACATCAAATAAAGAAAGAATTGTTTTCAAATACGCCTAACTAGCAAAATTATCAAGAAAAAAAAGAAGCAATCGATAATTGGTAAATAGATAAGTCCATGAGTTAAAAAGGAAGGATTAATCGTCAAATGAATGAGCGTCAGACATTTACCTGATAAAATACTGTATGCAGGAAAATGCCATCACTTTTTAACACATCAACCCTAAAGGTTCCTGGAAGGACATAGACATACATTTGACTGTAATGTAAAGAAGTGTTTGGTTGCCCATTTCAAGTTATGTAATCCTATACCCATATATTTCTAAGAAATCATCTTGATACATATATCTAAATATAACAGAAAAAGTTGTCTTATAGACTAGTTCAATCTTCAGATATACCACGCTTTGCAAACGCATCGAGCACTCTACCGCAAGGATAGACTAAAACCAAGAAATACATATATATTATCAAATCTAATTTGGTTGTATCAACTAAGTTGAAATTGTAAATGGCCACCGTAACGAGTGAAAAAGCTTACGTTTCGAGCGTTAGCCCTTCATCGGGGCGAATAGTCAGCCTTTTTACTCGTTACGGTGGCCAATTTACAATTTCGAACTTAGTTGATATAACAAAATTACCTTGTTACCCCCGCCGACCTAGCATCGACCGCAGCTTCTTTAGAAACTTTCAGCCTTTATATCATTAAATCTGTCTGATGAGTGCAAAAGCACGAAACTCAGAGTTACAGGGAATGTGTGTTTCATTTTAGTCAGTTTGAATTGTATATATATATATATATGCATTTAGTATAATTACTCAGGTGATTATAGAAATTCTCGCGCTCTAATTGGCCAAGAATGGCGTCATATTCCGTTATAATCACCTCTGGCGAGATGATTATAGTTTTTAAATGGCCGCCTCGCACTTTGTCGATGTGTCTGAAGAGGAAATTAATCTAATGAAAGAAAATGCCATTTTGAGGAATACCGAACACGCCCCAAAGTTTGGAATGACACTCTTCAAAGGTAAGGTGTGAAAATTGTGCCAAACGTAACAAAGAAACCATTTAAATTCCCGTGAAAATTTTGCCTATTTCGACATGCATGAAAAAATCAAAACAACTATATTAAATTTCCGCAACACTTTATTTAGTCAACAAAATGATTTCAACAAAAAACCGAATTTACCACTGACTTTGAGACAATGGAGGTCAACGAGATGAATAAATGATTGTCAATATTTTACGTCTCAGTCAGGAGGAAAGACGGGACTTTTTACAAGAAAATTAGTCTGTTGTCCGTTCGAGTGGCTCTCGCTCAGTTGTTCACTGACGCGTGACAATGACAAATAAAATTTAACATTCCATTGCTCATTTCTATAATCACCTGAGTAATTATACTAAAACAATTATTCGCCTAAGGCTCGTGAATATTGGTGAATATTCCCCTCGACTTCATCTCGGGGAATATTCACCAATATTCACTTCGCCTTCGGCTAATAATTGTTAATATGTATCGTCCAAATGTTATATATATATATATATAATATATATCTATATAGAATATCTATATATATGTCTATATAAAATTATATAGCGGTTATGAATTAATGACAGGAAGATCGTTTCACCGTTACTCTGAGTTTCACGCAGCTTGCGCTGCAATCGTCAGACGGTTTTTATTATCGATGGAAAACATACCGTGCTATAAAGTCAAATTACAGTTAAAACGCTCTGCAACCCGCATCGAGCACTTTTTCACAGCCACGACTTCTCCTAGTCTGTTTATAAAATTATATATATTTATATACATATATCATATATATATATATTGTCCACATGTTGTTACCAAAGCAAAAAGTGAATAAATAATCTCAGCTTGTAAAATAATAGTTGAATACAGAGCATTCATCTTCGCTTCACAACCATTTAGATCATAATACTTAACCATTTTTTCAGAAATAAAAACCTTTGTACGCTTTATTGTTAACCTATTATTTGTTTTACACAACGAAATCAAAAAAAGTAATAAAAATGTTTTAAAAATGTAAAATTTTTACAATCTCCAAATACGAAGAAACCTGGAGACACTATCATTTACAGCCGGCTTTCAGGTATCAGATCGCAGACATTACCAATTGTTTCGGCCTGTTTCACTAATCACTTTGTTACTGGCCACGGTCTAGCTTAAACGTGTTTCTCGTAACGCCGGCCGGGGTTATGAATAGCAGAAAACTGAGTTCTTACAACCTAGGATCGACGAATGCAATATTGAGTGAAGGAGGGGGGTCTTGGCATACATGTCTACAAATATACCGCATAAAGCAAAAGAAATATTCAAACACAGTATGTCAACTAGAGTGTAGTGGATCGACTCTATGTTATACTAGTATATAATTTTATCATTATTGTAATCTTGTCTTTTCCATATTTACCTTCTGTCGTTGCTAGCTCATGTATGTCGTTGTCGCTCAGTTTTCGTCCTCGGTCCTGGTCAGTAAAGGGAACACACAGCGAGAGGTTGAGACAATTGTTTGCTGCGCTTCGAAGGTGATCGTTATTCTTTGAGCTGATACTCACAACTAAGGACCATCCACCACCTGGTGAATGACGAAATGAAGTAAAATTAGTTTTTATGTGGCCACTTGTCATTTATAATGTAACTTATGTCATCAAATTAGTCTTTTTGTTGTCTATGTTTGATAAGTACAAACGTCAGCCAGTAAAATTATGGCAAGTATACAAACAGAATGCGCACTGGGTGACGAACTCTCCGAGAAAATTAACAGGAAATTTTACGATCTTATTCTTAAGAAATTTGAAGTAGTTATCCTTGCTGATAACATCTCTTGTAGCAAGAAAAGAGAAAAAAAGAAAAAACCCAAATAAAAGAAATGTACATATGAGAAACAACCAAACTTTAATGTCCACTTTTGCTCTTCCAAACGATTTCGGGGTTCAAAGCAAAACAATTCTTTATAAATTTAACTCATTTAATTTAACGAAATAACAAGCTACACTAGTGAGACAAAACAACATGGCGGATTACTTCTTGTGGTCAGACTAGTTCTCAGTCCTTCAAAACAACTTTTACTTGCTTTTCTTTTTATTTCCCGGGACGGTTTCCTATGGACCTTGACAAAATATAGCAGACCAATTTATTCCAGGTAAAGCCTATACTTTTCTGGCATGGACTATTCAAATTTGCTCTTCAACATCCAAGTTCATCAGATACGTGGTATTGAAAAGGTGCTAAGAGGCTATCTATCTACTGGAATGCGCGATGATTCAACCTCGCTGCATTTCCCTTACTGAATTACAAGTACAGCAACACTGCCACTAAGAAAAGCATAGTAACAGAACGTATAGTCTTTCTTTCTCACTAGAGGCAGAATTTAAGTGTTTTCATTACAGTTTACTCTGCTTTTGATTTCATCATTTTATACATACCATGTTTTTTCATATCACAGTAGACTTGTACGTTTCTATTCCCAATATTTATCCAATAGTAGCCGCTTTCCGCTTGGGGCCACTTATTTAGAATTTCCGAGCAAGATTTGAACTCATCATCCTGTAGATTATAGATTATAGATTTTTATAGGGCAAACAGCTTCAGCTACTCAATCATTTATGTATTCATGCATGTATTCATCTGTTTTTATTTATTTCTTTAAGGTTACTTTTTTACTCTCTGGATCGCGCCGTTTTTGACATGCAACCATCCAGGCAATACGATTGGTCAATAACACAAATGCATCTTATAAAACAAAAGACGTTATTGTCGGCTATTTGGGTCTGGATGTATTCACTCGTGGGTCGTCAAGATCGTGAAGCAATGAACCCTAAAACGAAAAGTGTATTTTTTTTTTTCGCAAAGTTTGGGGTAGGAGGGTTGGGGTAGGAGACGTTAATTTCCACACACGAGATTACTGTGTGATGGATGTCCTCCCCTGGGGTGTAATGGTGGGTTTGTTGTGAAGGCCGTAAGTTAGATAACTCATTGGGTTAATTAGGTCACCTTAATTTAATTTAATTTAATTTAGTCCATTTTCACTGCATTAAGTTTTGCAGTGGGGAAGGACTAGAAAGGAACATAGGAACCATTCGTGCTAGTCCACCCTCCCACCCATCCCACCCCAGGGGAGGACATCCATCACACAGTAATCTCGTGTGTGGGAAATTAACGTCTCCTACCCAAACCCTGCAGGAGACGGGACCTCCATTTATTCGTCCCTATCCGAGAAGACTAGAATATCTAACCATTTCTTGATGTTATAGAAAGGCAGCAAATTCTTCTCAATTATTTTAAGACCCTGAGTGTTGGTCCGGCCGGGGCTTGAACCCTCGACCTCCCGCACAACAGTCCAGCGCTCTATCCATTGAGCTAACCTTCGTTAAATAAAGAATATTGTATTGTATTGTACCAGAAATCGGGGACATTTCGAGCCCTTTAAGAAATGTCAGCGGTATATCGTATTACAGACAATTCATTATGGCGGCGGGGGAAGTGAAGTGAACACGTAACTTTCTATTTTTGTAAAACCCCACGAGAGAAAGGCCTGGTACCTTTCTATCCCAGAAAGCCAAAGAAGACGTTAAAACAAGGAAAATGGCGGCCAAATTGTGCAGTTACTGGGACTTGTATCTTTCGTGTTCTTCCTTCCTAAATTTGGGGTAATCAAAAATGGCGCATTTGGCTTTTGAGCTCTGTGAAAATACGAAGAGCTTCCCGGAAAGAATTGTAACACCTAGTCGAAGCAGATTTTAAGAATTTGTATGGGAAAATGGAGTCAGAATTATGAGCTTACTGGTATACCTTGGGAAAAGGTAGGCTTGAATTTGAGTATTTCTTTTTCGTAGCGATGGAGGCTTTAATTGATGTAGGCTGCATTTCCAAGTACGCAGCGAAATAATATCCCTTTCTTAGACAGCTATTTTGAAAAAACAATCTTTTCCCATAAATTTTCTTATACTGTTTCGGCGCCATTTTGCTCGTAACACGAGAACCGTCTCCACCATATTGTCCCAAATTTCTGGCAATGGCTGAGCCAGAGAAGAAATTTAATTTTTCTTTTATTTCTGTAGAATTCGTTAGTGCCATACCTTGTTCATATAAACTGAACCTTCCTTTGGACCAAAATCTTTTGGGTGAGTATGTTTGTTTGCATCATTCAAATCACATGCCTTGTCTTTTAAATGGAAGTTTAAACTCTTGCATCGAGACTCGCTCGAACAGATCATCACACACTCAGTAATACTGGAAGTTTTTCGAGTTGAAACAACGTGACGAGAAAGGTGATGACCATACTCCGAATCTGTGGAGCGACGGCACTGCGCAATGGCTTGGCTTAGCTGTGCATAGAATATGACGATGAACAGGACAACAGAACACAGTCGCATGATTTTCTGATGGAATGAGAAAAACACAGATATTTAATTGAAATAAACTAAATTCTAAAGGCGTGCATTATGATTTATCATTTATTAGCAAAACGCGACTGTGAATAATAGGAAGATTTTGAGGAATACTCTCTGGCTGGTGAAGCGAAACTTAGCGAACCATGACCATTGGAAACTTCTCAAATTGATATAGCTCCTCAAAGTGTACCTTCCATATGTGAGACAATTTTATATCCTCCATAGGAGCTTGCAAAATTCGAGTACCGACCGCTAGCAGGACTCAACAACGACTTGTGTAATCTAGCTATAGAGGTCCTTTCTGAAAGAGAAGGTAAAATTAACGATATTGCTTTAACGTGCCAATTATTAAATCAAACTACACAAAGAACGTCTGTTTCTAAATGGTGGAAGGTCCAACATATGTCATACAAAAGATATCATTAAAAATCAATAATGTCATTAGCAACACGAAATTGCACAACTCTCTGAATTTTTATATTTTCAACCCTAGCATGAAAACTCTACGGGCTCGTGCAATTTTGTTAGTCTTTGAAAAAATTTACTCGTGCTTATTTATTCCAAATTGCTCTCGAAATCATGTGATTACCTATACAAATTTTAAATTCTTGTCGAATAGAATTTCCGTTAAAGCTAATAGAGTGAATTTAAGGTGGTAGCGTGACAGTGGCTTGCTATAAAAGCAATGAAGAGTTTGAAAAGTTTAATTCTAAGAAAAACAAGTCCGTAATTTAGCCATTTCCAATTCAGATGTCTAATTTTAATCATTAAAATAACTGTCAGAGATCCATTATCTTCAACGGAAAACACCAGAAAAAACACAAACAATTCTTGATGGAAAAAGAAAAGAACAAACTAATGATTAGCCTTGTGTCCTTCTTCCCGCGACAACGCAATTTTCCAAAAGTGTGTTGGTTACTGTTTCGGTTTGTTTCGTAGTTTTTATTTTCATTTAATTTTTTTAAAGGAAATCTCAACTGGCTAGCGGTATATCGCGATGATATCGAGTGCCTCATTGAATTATCTACATTTGTCGTGTATTTTCTGCGCATCCTCAATTATTCATTTAGTTAATTAAATCTATCTTATGTCATTTTGCCCGCCCAGCATAAGAAATTCGTCTTGATCTTTATCATTACTCAAAGAAAGTGAACAAAAGTTTTTAGATAAGGTTTATTGTGTTAGTTTCTGAGCAAAATTTAATGATACAAGAAAGAAAAATATTTGCTTGCAAATAGGAATTCTATGCCCTTCCTCCTGTGGATTTGTTTTTGAATATGCGGGCGGTTCCTTATGATTGCGTGACAGCATTGTGGTATCTACCAAGGGGTTATGGGGATGAGCTAAATGAACCCCCCCCCCACCCCTTATGGAGCTTAAGGTTTGCCAGAGCATTCACGCACTATTGCGCCAGTCATTCATTGTCTCGCCGGGTGAAAGGTGTAGTTTTTTCCCTCCCCACCCTCCCATGTTGCTTCGGTAGAATTTCTTCGTTTGTTAACTTTAATTTGTTTTTTTTTTTGAGTGCCCTCACCTTTACTGGGCTACGAAATTAATTAGTTGTACCTTTTATGAGCCTTTTGCTCATAGCCATTCAAATCCACCTTTGTGTTTTCTCAAATTTCTGTGTCAGCCCAGTAAACGAGTTTCAGGACATGCAGCTCTGGCAAACACATTTAATTCCTCAAGGGGGAGGAAATAAAAAATAGAACTTGGGATGGGTGCAGCTGGAATGAAACACTTAAGCTTAAATATTTGTTTTGCAGCAATGCTAATATATGATCTTAGAAGTGAAAGATGAAACATATTCAAAGGAACAGGTACAAGAAGTTCCAAAATGTTTTCAACTAAACACGTAAGCCAACGTGCTTTGGATTTTTCCAAATCATCCCGAGGCAATGAACTGCGTCTGTTATTGCTATCGAGGAAGTGAAGTTGATTAAATTTGTTGAACTTTGCAGGTATTTTTCACTAGGGTAATGGATTGGTAGACTGCAGATATATTAGGCTCCTGTACCACTTTTCGTTATGTTCAATTTATCGATAAAGACTTGAAGCAGGTACAAGCAAGGAAGTTTAAAAATTTTGCTCTTTGAAGATGAGGTTTTTTCTTTTTAAAGGTAGCGTTTCACACCTTTTATTTTAACAGAAAATCGGGTTTTTTTGGGAACAGATCCATTATTTATGAGTTTGGTGTCCACCATCTTTCTCTAAAATTACCATACTTAAAACACTCCTCGTACAAAAGATCAGTGAGCCCAGACGAGGATTTATAATTTGTGAAATAAATAACGAAGTAGTTAATTTTTTTATTCCTGATACCCTCAAGAGTAGCCATTATAAATTTTGTCTGAGTTCGTCAATGCAACCACACGATGCTTAGGAATACTTTTTGAAGTAATAAAAATTTCAAAAAGTAAGACGATGTCGTATTCAACAATAAAATCATCTTTTTATCTGGCAAAGGAAGCCGAATTTGTCAATCATGATCACACAGTCAAGAGCTCTTAAATTTCATCACTAGCGAAAATTAGTGTTGACCCACAAATGAATTTTAACTTTTGTTTTGCCGTGAGTTGATTTTGTTTTGCTGCGAGTTATTTTATCTTGCCGCGAGTTATTGCATTTTGCTGCGAGTTATTTTATCTTGCCGTGAGTTATTTTATTTTGCCGTGAGTTGGATTTTTTTTTTGCCTTGAGTTCATCATAGTTTGCCACTAGTTATTTTATTTTGCCGCTAGTTGTTTTATTTTGCCGCTAGTTATTTTATTTTGCCATGAGTTGGATTTGTTTTGCGTTAAGTTCGTCATATTTTTCCGTGAGTTATTTTATTTTGCCGCTAGTTATTTTATTTTGCCGTGAGTTTATTTGTTTTTCCTTGAGTTATTTTGTAATGTTGCATGACGTTTTGCTTTGAGTAAATTGATTTTAATTTGACTTGCACTTATGAGCCACCGCATAGAATTCGCTTGTGAAGGAATGAATTTTCCCTCCGAACGTCAGTTTCAGTGCCATTGGCGGAAAACGAAAAACGCCTTGACTTGACATGCAATCCGCTTTCCAAATTAATTTTCACTTCCCTACGCAATTGAAAATCGGTCGGAACTAAGGTACACGCATTTATTAACTTTTCCCTCCACCTTAGCAGATTATATTAGTCATTTAAGCCATTATATTCGTTTTTGTGCTACTAACAAAAGAGCCCAATCTCCTTTAACAAAGAAAATTATGACCATAAATGGTGCGTTTTTGAGCCCTATTGCTAGACCGGAATCTAACCCCAAGTTTAATATGGAATAAAAATTGAATGAAATGAAAATTGTCAGGTCTGTTTCATTACAAGTTTCATGAGAAGAATCCAAATACGTTTATAATGAATTTAGTTTAAGAACAGTGAAGTGTTTCTGGCAAGTCAGTTTAACCATGGCGACAATATGAAGATATTAAAAATGTTCTCATACGTTAGAATAACAAGAGTTTGGAAAAATAAATCAACTTGTCCTTAATATTCTAAATTGATGATAGTTTTAAGTCAGCGGTACATGTAAATATTAACATGGAGAGTCAGGTGCATTATCTAATTAAATTTGCCTATCGCGTCGATTGCAATCCGTTAATCTCAGGGTTTGTAGATCTTAGATGTCCTCTTTAAACTCGCTACCACCTTCTCATATTAAGACAAAAAATTTATAATTATCAATCGACATAAAAAATTATAGAGAGCCCCTCTACCAGAAAATGACAATTATTTTATCGCCAACTATCTTATTGAGTGTGAATAAGTAGAAAATTTAAAGTAATACTCGCAGGTTTGCGCAGCCAAAACTCAACGACCCAGCGACATTTGGTAACTTTTTGAAACAATAAAGTTCCTCTCGGTCTACCTACCGTAAGCGAGGCACTTTTTAGATCTTCTACAGGAGTTTTATTCGAGCACACACCTCAAGGAGGACTTAACAATGGTTAGTGTAATCCAGCTACAGAGGACATAGTATTAGAAAGAAGACAATTTGGAATTTACTGCTTCGAAATGAAGAGTGAAACAACTTTGCACTGAATTTCTCAATTAACTGAGTCCAATAAGGCAAAAAACCTCAGTATCCTCTGTCTGGTAGACTTCTTGACAGCTGTCAAACAAACTATGTCATTGAAAACTGGAAATATCATTAACCACGTGATTTCGCATGACTCTTTGAATTTGTATTTTCAACCTCGATCAGTGGACATAAAAAAAAATATAAAAATAAAGATTCTTAGAACAGAAATAAAAAAAGGGAAGAATGATATAAAAAAACTAATTTATAAGCCTCCGTATTTATTGATAGAATAAAAGGCAAAAAAAAAGAAGAGTTGCTCGCTAATATGGATGAAATTTAAGACCAACGCAACAAAACACATGGTTCATTTCGACTCATTTTTGCTGATTACTCATCATTATAAGATCAGGATCGCGAACCGTTGTTAAGGACAGGTTATGTGTTTAAAAGGCTGATAAACATTCAAATAATTTGCATAAAGTGAAGTTTTCCATGAAATCGTTGACTTTTTCGTGCTTGACCCAAACATACATTTTTCTCAAAAACTGCTCTGAAAGGCAAAGACTTCTCGAGGTTGCTGTGTCCGCAGAAAGTTGCCTTAAACGCCAAAAGTTGCTAAAAAGCTGCCGAGCACAATTGGGACAGGCCTCTATGTAAACATTAAAAAAAAAAAAAACATTATAGAAATAACCAAACAGCGACAAACTGTGTATCATGTGGAAAATCATTGCCGAAAGAGAGAGAGTTAAAGGTCAATATGGTTAGGTTTTCTCCTAAAGAAATGGAGAGTTTGAAAAGTTTAATTGTAAGAAAAACAAGTCGGTTATTTAACCATTCGCAGCGCAGGTGAATAATTGATAAAAGTAAGAGATCCATTGCCGTGTGCGGAAAACAACAGAAAATAGACAAACAAAGCATGTAGATTAAGAAAAGTACACAAATAAAGCGAGATTATCATTGTACCAAGATAATAAACTGCTCCTGATTATGAAACAAGGTAGAGAGTTGCTTTGATTTAATTTGCAGGAACCTGCAAGTAATTGATTTGATGACTCCTGATCGCATGAAATTCAGTTGGTCAGATGATAGATTAGTAAATTGCGTTTTTTTGGTATGAATATGAGATCGCAATGGCACTGCCCACTGACTTGGCTTAGCTGTACATGCCATATGACGATGAACAGGACAAAATAACACAGCAGCATGGTTTTCTAATGAAATAACGAGGTAACCAATATTTGATTGAAATAAACTCAATGCTAAAGGCTTAGATTGTGATTTATCATTTTATTGCCAAAACGCGGGTAACAATACAATGAAGATTGTAAGGAATACTCGCTGGCTGGTGCAGCCAAACTCAGCGCACCATGACCGTTGGAAACTTCTCACAATAATATAGATCATGAGAGTGTACCTACCGTATGTGAGGCACCTTTCAGATCCTTCGCAAGAGCTTGCGAAATTCGAGTACAGACGGCGAATAGGACTAAACAACGTTTTGTGTAATCCGGCTAAAGAGGTCCTATATAGCAAGATAAAAAATACGGAAGTTACTGCTTCGAAAGAGAAGCTAAAACTAAAGATATCGCTATTGGAATCTCAATAAACTAGATACAATATGACAGCGGGTGGTCGGCCCAACATCTGTCATACAAAAGATATCATTAAAAATTAACAATTTTGTGAACCACGAGATATCGTTCAACTGTAAATTAACGATTTTGCTCTTAACGTCTTGATAAACTAAATTCAACAAAACAAAGAACGTCTACATCTAAATAGTGGAGCGCCCAACGTCTGTCTTACAGAGGATGTGATTAAAAATTAACAATGTCACAATTCTCTGAATTTGTGTTTTCAACCCTAGCCAGTAAACATGAAATCTAAAACCAAGAAGAAACAAAAGAAAAATTAAACATGAAAGATATATATGAGTATTTGATGAAATTCCTATTTAAAAAAGATAACAAACCGAAAAAAATAGATTTACCAATTGGTAAACAGTTAAAATAAATACAAATTAATCGAATGAAGCCTTATACTGCTCTAAAAAGTAAAATTTTTCATAAATCCGAGCTTTCGCCGAACAACGGCATCATCAGGGATAAGAAATTATTCTGGGAGCGCTATATATATATATTTATATGTGTGTGTAAAAAGAGTGTGTGGTGAAGTGTGTGAAAGACTTGACTGTGTGTAAAAGCTATTGAAATAAACTGTGAATGGAACATAATAAAGGCTCTAATGATGGACCGTATAAACAAAGGGAGTAAAAGATAATTAACGTTCCCGGAATATTTTCTTATCCCTGATGATGCCGTTGATCGGTGAAAGCTCGGATTTATGAAACATTTTATTTTTTACAGCAGTGTAGGGCTCCATTCGATTAATTTGTATATATTGCAGCAATACTGCTAAAAGATAACATGAACAGATTATTTAAAATTAACATATTAGAAAAAATCGAAATAGCAACCCGGTTTCTGTCAAATCGAATATTCTTGTCGAACAGAATTGCCGTCCAGATAAGTAGAGTGAGTTTAAGGTCGCAGCGGGACAGTGGCTATGGCTTCCTATTGAAGCAACGAAGAGTTTGAAAAGTTTAATTCTAAGAAAAAAACAAGTTGGTAGTTTAACCATTCCAAACTAAGGTGACTAAAACATCAGAAAATAGACAGAAGATAGACAGATAGACATAAAATAGAGAAACAGAACCCAGATTTTCTAAAAGTGTATCGGTTACTGTTTCGGTGTGCTTGCTTGTTTTTATTTTAATTTAATATTTTTAAGGAAATCTAAGCTGGCTACCGCTATTGGAGTCACTCCGTATATCGTGATGATATGGAGTGCTTTATTGAACAATGTATAGTTTTCGCGAGTTTTCTTCTCGTCCTTAATTATTTGTCTAGATAATTAAATTTTATCTTATCTTATGTTACTCTCCCAGACTGAAAAACATCTTTATCCTAAGGTTTTCAGATAGAGTTTAACGCGAAACTTTATATTCAATGCTATCATATCATCTTAGAATAGACAAAATTAAACATATTCAAAGGAATAGGTACGAATTTTTGGAAAACAAGAAGCCTAAAAAATGTTTTAAACTAAACACACAGTGCTTTCTGAATTTTTTCCCAAAACAATGAACTGCTTTTGTTATTGAAACTAGCGAGGAAGTGGCGTTGATTAAATTTGCTGAAACTTGCAGGTAATTTGATGATGCTGATACTCTGTTGGTGGGGTGATGTATTGGTAGATTGTAAGTATATTGGGCTCACGGACCACTTTTTGATATGTTGAATTTATTGATAAAGATTTGAAGCCGGCTTCAGCAAGGAAGTAGAACAGGTTTGCACTTTGACGCTGAAGTTTTCTTTATTTTTCAAATTAACTAGCATTTTACAACTTTTTACTTTAATATTACATCGGAATTTTTTTGGAATTGATCCAGTATTTATCAGCCAGGTGTAGGACATGTTTCTTTAAAATTGCCATGCTTAAAACATTCCTTGAAACTTTGTACAAAAGATCAGTGAGCTCAGACTAGGGTTTATAATATGTCAAATAAAACAGCGAAGCAGTTCATTTTTTATTCCTAGAGAATAACTACTCCTCAAGAGTAGCCATTGTAACTTTTTTTGAGTTCGCTAATGCAACTACACAATGTTTGAGAATACTCTTTAAAGTAATAAATGATTAAAAACAGAAGTGAAACTCGTATTCGACAATAAAACCATCCCTTTATTTGGCTAACGAAGCCGAATCTGTACATCATAATCACACTGTCAAGAGCTCTTAGAATTTCATTATCTTATGCGAAAATTGAATATTACCTCAAGTAGCTGAAGTTCCCAGGATTTACCTCCATAAATATGCTAATATCTTTATGATGCCTAATGGGCAAATTCAATCTAGCAATTAAAAGAATTTGTTTAAGAATGAATGTTTCTGTCCTTAACTTGAAATCTGAACAGGTTTTGGACTAACCTCGCTTTCACGGTTATTCCTTTATATCGGAGTTGTTTTCTAGGCTGGTTTACTAGATTTTTGTTTTCATGTTTATTGGGTAGGGCGGAAAGTATACAAACTCAAATAGTCATGGGATATCACGTTTTTAATGACATTGCTAATTTTTAATGACTTCTTTTGTATGCCAACTCTTAGGCCATCTACCATTTAGATAGAGAGGTTCTTTGCCTTGTCAGATTAAGCTAATTGAGAAGTTGAGAGCAAAATTGCTTCCAATCTTCTTTCGAAGCATTAACTTCCGTTTTGTTTTGTTGTTGTAAAGGCCTCCATCGCTTGATTACTTAAACCGTTGTTGAGTCCCCCTGGCAGCCTGTACTCGAATCTGGCAAAGCTCTGTAGCGGATCTAAAAAGGGACAAATGCCAAAGGTAGGTACACTGTAAAAGGGCCTAGCCAAAGGTAGGTACACTGTAAGGAACTTTATTATTTGAATAGTTTCCAACGGTCGTAGGTCGCTGAGTTTCGTTAAGCCAACCAGAGAACATTCCTAAGATCTTTAAGTGTTCACACTTGCGTTTTGGCAATAAAATAATACTTACATTTTATATTGGAAAATTTCACTCATTGATTTATCTATGGATGACTGTCGATTAACGGTCACATAGTTTTTATCTTAAAGTGATATGTTAGTGACAAGTTTGCAAAAGAGCATTTGTACTGGACCAGTCTAAAAGTTTTAGACTTACTGATGATAACAGCCTTGAGAGGTAAAATTTAAGTGTCAAAAGGTTATCTAAGTTTTGGGGCGATATAAACCTGTCTGAAGTCTAATCCAAATGGAAAATCTTTCTTAGTCAGAGTTTGCAGACTATGGAATAAATTATCTTTAGAATTAAGACGTAAAGATTCTCTTCCTGCATTTAAGAAGAGGGGCACAGATATCAAGCAACAACTAAACTGAGATATCAACTTTAATAATGATAGAACTGAAAGGGAGAGACAAGACGATTACTTTCTGATATCATCTGATACTGTAACAACTGATAAAGCATTATCTTTTATAACTTTTATATATATTTTTTCCTTTATGGTACAAGAGCTTGGCCCTCGGACGGCTTACTCTGGTGACGATGCGGTGTACAAGTATATCAGAAAGCTAATGGCCCTTCGATTCCTTCCGTTTAGAGAGATCCTGCCGATGTTCGTCCGCATCGAGGCCCAGGCCCAAACAGAGCAGCTGAAGAGTCTCGTTGACTACGTCAGGCGACAGTGGATTGAAAGCCAGGTGTTTACTCCAAGAAACTTGTGCGTCTACAAACAGCCGATCCGGACCAATAATGATCTTGAAGGTTGGCATAACGCACTCAATCGCCGAGCGGGGGGACAATGCGGCTTGCCGATGTATTTATTAATCGAGTTGCTTGATAGGGAGGCAAAACTTACAGCCGTGGCAATCAGGCTTGTATCAGGCAATAAACTTAAAAGAATTCAACGTAGTGTAACTAGGAATATCCCGGCTAAGCTATTTGCAAGATGGAAAAAGTACGAGAACAACGAAAAGACTGCCGCCCAACTACTCAAGACTTGTTCTCGGCTTAACAGACCAGCTCGTGCGAACTAAAACTTCTCTGTAAATATGATAAATTGGTTTCAGATAAGTATTTCATAGGTTTTTTGTGCTTGTAAATATTTGATACTATATATTGTAATAAAATTGCTGTTGTTATTTAGCTGACGTTCCATTTTATTTATTACTCGATTATAAGGCTGGAAAAGTTGAAGTTAGAATGTTAATTTACATCGAAATACATTAATGAATTGGTGCGGTTGTTGCAACAACTGTCAAAACGTGCAAATTGATCTGAAGTCAGTCAAGTGAAACTGGCAGTGACTCAAGGATCAGGATTGCATTCTAAACATCAATAAGCAACTTTTTTTTCGTTAGTCTTGGATATCTGACGTTGGCGAATTGACCAGTAGGACGTTGGCGAATCGACATAGGACGTTGGCGAATCAACCTAACACGTTGGCGAACAAGACGTTGGCGAAACAACTCGTTGGCGAAACGACCGCAATTCGTAGCCCGTACGGTAGAGAGTAATCGAACGTGTAAAATATTCATATTTGGGAATATTTAGTGTTTTAAGTGGCCATATTTTGTTCCCCATACTATTCCTTATAACGCATTCAAATTCTCAACGGTTGCTCGCGTAATTAACACCTCGTCACACAGCGCGTGACACTTTCATGAAATAATCCCTCGCTTTTGCTCAAGACGTGAGCTTGGGACGCCTGTGGTATGACATTGACAAATTGTATGGAGGGAACATAATGATAATCTTAAATACATCTCCAACAATGGAATAACACGGGTCGCTGAGAGTGACCTGCAAATATTTAGCATGACAGGTTATGAGATTTGCACTTCTACTGAAAAATACGTTTCCGCATACCTTCAGATGGTCAGTTTTCTTCAAATTTAGATTTTTGGTCGAGTTTTAATGGTCAAAGAGTAATGTCTAATTTCTGAAAAAAGTTTTTGAAAAAGGTGATGTTGGCAAAGAAATGGAGGTTTTACTCCAGAGAAGAAAGAGGTTCTCTAAGAGTTTGGGAACTTGACAGCGGTAACAGGGATATGTTCAAAGCGACGGGGGGGGGGGGGGGTGTCCGGGTCGGACACTTATAGCGGCGTCGATGTCGAATAACAACAGTACAGCTCATTAACCCAACGAATTTAATGACGGCGAAGAATTCCAATGTTTACAAAACCATCCGGTCGCCCATTCATCATAAATTACGAGGCTCAGGGAGCCATAAAAACCACATGATGAAAGGCGGTAAACGAAAGAAAAGAAAACAGTTTTTACGTACCTAAATCATTCACAAGCGCTTTTCCTCGTGCGTAAAGGGGCTCGAAAAATAAAATTACTACTGAAGGATTGTGGTCTACTGACGTACAAAAAAAAATGAGGAACGGAACGGACTAACATAAACCCTTGTTGAGGAATAGCCTCAACATCCCGTGGGATAGGGCTGAGAAAACCCAACAGTTAAGAAATTTGATCTCAACCTAGGTGTTCTGTGTTCAGTGTTTAGGTACGTCAATGTTCACAGCGCCAACATCTTCTCGTGGTTTATCATATTGCCTCTTCAAGAAGACACAACTTCGTCACAGGTCGAACAAGTCTCGAGCTCTTCGCCTTCACTTCTACTGTGCGTACACGTAAGTCTTCACCTGGGAAAACCCTTGTTACACGACCTAACAACCAGCGGGATCTGGGCACGGTATTGTCCACAACAAGGACCAGGTCGTTAACTACTAAGTTCCGTTTGTTCAGTAACCACTTGTGGCGCTGCTGTAATGTCGGAGCATATTCTCGGATCCAACGAGACCAGAAACAATCAGCAATGAACTGAGCGTATCTCCATTGTTTACGGGAATACAAGTCCCTTTCAACGAAAACTCCTGGAGGCACGACTAAGTTTCGGCGTTGTAGCAGAAGATGATTGGGAGTGAGCGGCTCTAAATCACTGGGATCGTCACTGGAAGGACAAATAGGACGACTGTTCAAGATTGACGTGACTTCAGCAAAGACTGTACGCAACGTCTCCAAACTAACCAGCGCACCCTGACTACCGAGAACAACTTTCATAGCTTTCCTGACACTTCTAATGAGCCTTTCCCAAACTCCTGACATGTGGCTTGCGGCAGGAGGTTGAAAACGCCACTCTGGTAGTTTACAGCTGTACCATTCTACTTCACGAGAATGTAACTCACTCTTGATGCGTTCTTCGTTCAGATTTTGAACCGACAGGCGAAGTTCCTTCTGAGTACCAGTAAGATTTGTACCATTATCCGACCATATCTCCTTTGGGCGACCACGAACCGAGATGAATCGAACCAAGGCTTGAATGAAAGTGTCCGTTTCCAGTGAACTGACATCTTAAATATGTACTGCTCGGCTATTGAAGCACACGAATATGCAGCCATATACTTTCACTGCACTGCGACCTCGCTTCACGTAAAACGGTCCGAAAAAATCCAGACCTGTGAAAGTGAACGGAGGCTGGTAAGGTACTAACCTCTCCTTGGGAAGATCAGCCATAACTTGGTGAAGAGGAGGCGAGTTACGTCTGCGGCAGCTCACACAACTACCTAGAACGCGGCGCACGAGAGCTCTTCCCCTCATGATCCAGAAACGCTGACGGATTACGGATAACACATGCTCGCGGCCTGCATGACCCAGTACATGGTGGTAGTAGCGAACTATTAAGACGGAAACGTGATGGGATTTTGAAAGGATCATTGGATGTGCGATCTCGAAGACGATTGGTGCGCGATGAATCCTACCTCCCCGTGTATAACATCGTCAATCAAGATTGGACTGAGATTAGCTAACTTGCTGTGACGTTTCACTTGTCTGCCTTCTTTCAGACACAAGTACTCCTCAGGCAAATGTTGTCGCTGAACTAAACGCACAATTTCTCGACTTGATTGCTGCAATTCTACCAGCTTGAGTGTACTTGACTTAGGATACTCTGGAGTTTCATTTCAAACTCTCTTTACGAAACGAAGCACCCGTGACATTACTCTCAGTAGGTGGGACCACGATGAATAGCGCTGCAGCAAGGTGTCAATCTGCGGCGCATGTGAGACGAACATAACGTTTGGTGACTTCCATAGTTCCACATCGTCATCTTAAATATCCTTTACTAACACACTTGGCCACGTACCCTCAGGTTCCCAGAGGAATTTTGGACCTAACAACCAGCGACATTCGGCGTGAAAATATTGGGCACTAACACCTCGTGAACCTTCATCAGCAGGGTTTAGGACACCGGGAATATGGTGCCACTGCTCTGGAAGACTTGTTTCAAGGATTTCGGTGACACGGTTGGCGACAAAGGTTTGAAAACGCCTTGTTTCGTTCTTGATATACTGTAAAGATGTCATTGAGTCGGACCAGTAGAAGGTTTGATCTACTGGTAGATCGAGTTCCTTTAAAATTGTCTTGCTCAGACGGGCTGCTAATACTGCGGCTTGTAGTTCAAGGCGAGGGATAGTCCACTCTCTAATGGTAGCATTGCGGGTTTTTCCCATGACAAAGGAACAATGAATCACTCCTTTCTTATTGACGAAACGCAAATATGGAACTGCTACGTAACCGCGTCTGGATGCGTCGGCAGAGTTATGAAGCTGGACGGTGGATGTGTTATGAGATGACTGAGTCTTGTAACACCTTGGGATATCAATGGCAACAACATGTGGTAGTTCAGCCAACCAAGGTTGCCATTGAGAGAGGTACGGTTCCGGAATTTGCCGATCCCAAGGGAGTTTATCTCTCCAGAGTTCCTGCAGCAGATGCTTGGCGGAAAACACAAAGGGTGAAAGGAATCCTAGTAGATCAAACAAAGAACTTACGATCGAAAGCACCCCTCGCTTAGTGGACGGTTTTTTCGTCTGAACAGCTTTAAACTTGAAAGTGTCAGACTGTGCCGCGCAGTACACACCTAATGCTCGCTCTAATGGTAACTGATCTAGATCTAAGTCTAGTAGTGGATTTGCTCTCAACTCTGACGGGATAGATTGCAATACCTCTCGACTATTGCTCGCAAACTTTGTGAGCCGGAAGCCTCCTTTCCTTAGCAAATTAGTTAGGTCAGTTGTCAGATGAACAGCCTGTGCTGTGGTTGGAACGGACTTTAACACATCGTCAACATAGAAGTTTCTACGAATCGTTCTGATGGCTTCAAGCGAGTATCCTCCTTCATTGTCTTGTGCAGTCATACTTAAAGCTTTGTTGGCGCAACAGGGCGAAGAATTTTGCACCGAAAATGTGGACCAGCATCTTGTAATCTTCTGGTGGATCGTTGATACTACTAGGCCACCACAGGAATCTCAGCGCATCAGGATCGCTTCGTGTCACATTGGTCTGGTAGAACATACCTTCTATATCCGCAGAAAAGGCAATCTCTTCTTCACGGAAGCGAATTAGGACCCCAGTAAGGTCATTTGTAAGACAAGGCCCTTGCAATAGCTGATCATTTAAAGACATTCCGTTGAACTTTGCGGCGGCATCAAACACTACCCTCACTTTCCCTGGCTTGTTAGGGTTTGTTAAAGGATGGTGCGGAATGTACCACGTGATATTACTAACTGCAGCAGCTTCTTCTTGGCTCAGTTTTCTAGCGTACCCTTTATTTACGCACTCCTGAATCACATTTCTGTATTTAACTTCCAGCTCAGGGTCGCGAAGGAAGCGCTTCTTCAAGTACTGTAGTCTTGCATCGGCTAGAGGTCGGTTGTGAGGAAGTACAGGATTGTCATCTCCCCACAGAAGGCCCATCTGGTAATGGCCATCTAGCAGGCTGATTGAGTTGTCAATGAGCTTTAGAGCTCTTCGATCTTCCACAGATAATGGTTTGGTTTCAGGCCTTGTGGCACCGTAGGACTCAATCTTCCAGAAATGCTCGAGCTGGTTGTTTAGGGAAAGATCTTCACCACTGATGAGGTTAACTTGTCCTTGGCTACGGGACTGTAGGTTTGAGGAGCCACCTAGTATGCTCCAACCAAGACACGACTTAATGGCGAGTGGTTCATTACAGTTTCCCTTTCGTAAGTCAAGAGGTACGAAGACTTCTTGGATGTTGGTACCGAGTAGGATAGAAATCTTCTTTCTTTCCACTTCTGGGAAAGGCACTTCCTGTAGATGTGGCCATTGTTCTACAGATCTCGACAACTTTGTGTGTTTCAAGGGAATGGTAAGATCCTTTACAGCCTATGCAGAATTCACGGCAATCACATGGTCACTCTGGCTATCCAATGATGCAATTTTAAACTTAACCTTCATCCCTTTCTCTTCGACATCAGCATTGTTCGCTGTCGTGAGAGAGAGATTGATTGGTGTTCCTTCAATGTTTAACAACTTCACAAGAGAAGGGTCAGCCATAGTTATGTCAGAACCTGAGTCAAAAAGACCATAGGTCGTGATTAGACGGCCGGCATTGCTCATTACCTTCACTGGAATGACTTGAAGTAGTACTTCAGAGGAATCAACGGCTGTGCCGACTGAACGTGTTGAAGTATTGAATGATGAACCTTGGTCAAGCAACGAGTCCCGGTTGACCTCATTGTTTTGGTTCACAGTTTCCTGGCTAACCTCTTCCTTAGGCTCAAGAAGATGTAACAACGTGTGATGTGCCCTTCTACAGTTTTCCAATTTACGCCTAATGGCTGACTTGCAATTCCTTGAGTTGTGTAGAGACGAACAGATACAATTGAAACATATGTTGTGCTGCTTAACGAAGTGGTTTCGTTCCTTAGGAGATTTGGATTTAAATGTCTCACACCGGTATAGGCGGTGGGGCTGATGACACATTGGACAAGACTCATCCTTTACTGCTGTCATGTTGACATAACAGGGGGATATAGGCATCAAAGGCGGCTTTACTCTAGGCTTGATTCTGGTAACTGCATTCTCACGACTTCTATCACTGAAGAAAGGATGATTCAAAACAAACGCTCGCTCCTTAAGGAAATCCACCACATCTTTGAAGGTTGGCATTACATGACCCTCACTCTCTAGGCGCTTTAAACGTTCAGCAAAATTGGCTTGCATCCACCTAGGAAGTCGCATGATGACCTGCTCAAGGTTGTCTGTATTCATTTCATTCAAATATCCCATTGACTCTAGGGTATCATAAGTAACTTGAACCATATCTGCATATCGCTGCAAGCTGTCCCTGTCATTAGGTTGTATAACAGGTCGCTTTGTGAGGGATTCCACAGATGCTCTCCCCACTTGGAATGGCTGACCAAAACGATCTTCCAATGTCCTAAGCGCCTTTGATAAACCACCTGGTAATGGCCCATACCGTTGAACGGCGAGGAGCGCAAGTCCCTCCAGGAATTGTAAGAGGCGGATCATTTTGACAGCATCATCAAGTGGCTTTGCATCAACCAGTTGTTTGAACCTCTGACGAAAGGCGGGATATTGTTGTGGCGATCCATCAAACTTCTGGACTCGTACATGAGGGAGATCATGGGAAGCGCTTATCCTCACCATTGAGGACATAATCGCTGCAAGGCTTTCATTCGCAGCTGCACCAGACACATTAGGCGTGACTGAAGAGGACGTACTGATAGCGGTCACAGGAGTCAATGGTTGTGATTTAGGTTCATTTTGACAATCACCTCTGATGGGTTTGGACACATTACTCTCACCAATGACTGGCTTAAGTTCTATTCTTGGAACGGGAAGTGGATCACTGAAGCAGATTCCCCCAGTAGCATGTATGGAGGTAGTGGCTGCGGGGTTTTCTACCGCTGGTGTAGATGTGAGAGGCGGGTTGCCGGCTGACACAGGCGCAGGAGTAAGGCTACTAGAAATCACTGAAGGCAAAGAGGCGATTGGCACTTCCAGAGGTAGCATCATATTGTTCTTTGGTTGAAATTCTTCATCTTTCGGAGACCATTTAATACCTTCTTGTTCATTGGTCAGTTCAGATATTTTTTGTTCTGCCAGAAAGACCTCGAGTTTGGCTAGTTCTGGCTGATCCCTTGCGGCCACAACTTCCTTTTCAGCTTCCAATTTGGTTAGTTGCAGTCTATGTTGGAGTTTCAATTGAGTTCGTTTTATTTCCATCTCGACCCTTTTCACCTCCAGCTCAACTGTTCTTCTACTTCTCTCTTCAGCTTGTTGCTGCATTAATGCTGCCTTTGCTGCTTGGATTTTTGCTTCACGCGCTTTCGAACTAGATACACTCAATCTCGAGGAATAGCTTTTTCCGGATTTCACGGACTCCGATTGGGAATTTTCCCTTTTCTCCTTTAATTCTTCAGACACTCGAGCATTGCAGAATTCGGAAGCGTCAATAACAGATTGTTCAATGTTTTCATTGTAAGCTTGTACCCTTACGCGTTGAGTGTCACAGTCTTTAAAAACACTGATATTTTTCACAGGAAGTGTCAAGCAAATCATCATATTTATCACAGCATGCACAGTATTTCTCCCATGCGGTATTAAGTTGAGATTGTTGAGTTCGTACCTCAACAATGTTTCCAAAATCTCATGACTTTCATCAAGCGTTTTACACACCTTTGTAATTGACGACAAATGTCCTCGGCGAGATCTATCCAGCGACTCTAACCTTTCATGGAGAATTCCACGTTGCGACATGACACAAATATTGAACGACGGCGGTTTCTTTCGATGAATCGGCGATTCTCCAGTTACAGGTCACATAGAGCGTAAATAAGCACAAATTCCACAGCAAGAAGCGATGACAACCATGTGGTTTTTACAAAAATGTCCGGGTCGGACACATATAGCGGCGTCGATGTCGAATAACAACAGAACAGCTCATTAACCCAACGTATTTAAAGACGGCGAAGAATTCCAATGTTTACAAAACCATCCGGTCGCCCTTTCATCATAAATTACGAGGCTCAGGGAGCCGTACAAACCACATGATGAAAGGCGGTAAACGAAAAAAAGAATAACAGTTTTACGTACCTAAATCATTCACAAGCGCTTTTCCACGTGCGTAAAGGGTCTCAAAAATAAAAAATTACTACTGAAGGATTGTGGTCTATTGACATACAAAAAAAAATGAGGAACGGATCGGACGAACATAAAACCTTGTTGAGGAATAGCCTCAACAATTATGGAATTTGTAAATTTGGTCTAAGAAGTTTTACATTTGTCAAGGAATTCAAAAAGCCATGACTATAGCAACCATGTTGAATATACTTCTATCTCAAAGCTAACTAAGAAACGTTATCTGTTATACAAAGTGTCATCATATCACGTAATTTTTTCGGATCATTCTAAGCTTATTGTCTGTTCAAATTTTGATATCAATTCAGAACTGATAACAATGACTTGAAAACGCGATAAATTTGCATAAACGGTGGAAGACTTTTGAAAAATTACAATTTACGCACCGCGGGTTTGAAAACATTCGAATCACTGATGTAAACGACGATTAAATAACCAAATGGGAAACTGAGGTAATAATTCGTGAACTTCAGTACTAAAATTATCAAAACGTTCGTGCCTACACGTTTTTAAATATTTGTCATCTAATTCATAGCTGGTTGTTTGGACATGAAAAGGAAACTCCTCCACAATTTGTTGAAATGAAATTTCTTAGTGATAAAAATGAAATAGAGATATTGTCACATGTCTGCTGAAGTGTCAAAAACAACATGAACGAGACGTTTCGATCAAAACTGGACTTTCACATCTCTAAAAAACTATTGCCTGGCAACGTATCTAAGCTAGTTTGTCTCCAGAAAAGCGCAGTATCCATGTCATCCTTAACTACATTTCAGTTTTCTACAAGTTTTCAGGAAACAGTGGAATACCTTTCTCTGTTTGTGAAAATTTGTTTTACTTCCGAAAACGCTTCCTTCTTCATAGTTCTTCTACATTTGAAAGAAACACATTTCTTAAACTATAATAAATTATGATAGACAATTCAAAGGCCGAAAGCACTCGAAAATTACGGGAGACTAACATTTTCGGCATTCGTTTTCATACCTGTTTTCTCCGATGAAGTTTATTTTTGCATTCCCAATGCTTAATGTGACAAATGACGCTCACTATACTAAACTTAAGTTCTCAAGTTATTATCAAATATTTATCATCCCTTGCAGGATTGCAGGATTCAATCAATTTTTCTTCTAAATATGTTCGCCTTACGGATAAAGTTGAAGTTTCCTAATAAACCAGCTTGAAAGTGTTATAAATATTTCATCTTAGCTCGAGCAGCTGGCAAGACATATTTCGTTAAGCCAGAAATTATAGCCGAAGTGTGGAGTTTAATCATGAATTCCGGTCACAGCTTTTTTATTTCTTCATCTATCGTTTTCTCTCACTTCACTGATTTAAAAGTTCTGATGGTTCACTAGTTTAAGCACTTCAAGAGCAGATCGTTTACAGTTCCTTTAAAATTTGTTCGTGATGAAAATGAATTACAAAGCTTGAATTCGTTCGCTGACGTGTCATACAGCTTAACTGCGCTATGGCCTGGCAACGTACCAATGCTAATTTCTCTTCAGAAAGCACGTTCTTCGTTCTTCATAATTTAAAACAAAGCCACAAACTCAAATTTGTCATAAAATAACAAGTAACCATGTACTCCCAGCCCGATTAGATGAGAAATTACATTGCTAATACGTTTCTCGAGTTGAGTTGTCAGTCAATTGCGTCTAGCAGTTTGTTCGCAATAACCGTTCTCACAGTGATTACGGCAAAGACAGAGAATTAAGGACGCGGAGATGTAATTTTGCTAAAACAAGACGTCCAGATTGTAAAAACCTAGCGCCAAATAATTATGTAATGCAGGTATTTTCTGGTCCAGAAAATTCTCAACATCTTTGGATAAGGGCAGGGCTTACCTAATTGTGTCTCCATGAACACCTTCCATCTGGTGGATATCTAAACGGCTCAAATTATCGCTATCTTTGTCAAGTTTCACTCACCTGCACCAGCAAAAACCGATGACAATCTGTTTACTATCAAAATGCAAAAGATTAAAGGACAAGTTGTAGTTCCAGTCTTGAGAAAAGTTCAAGGACTCATTCTTATGGAAATACTTGGTGGAGCAGTTTTAACAATATGCAAAACACCACAACTCCCCACAAGTTTTATATATTATTTTAAATGTCTCCCTTAAACAGGAAGACTTTTAAATAATTTGACAGGTTTTATAATAAATATGAAAAAAAACGCGCTTCTGATTGGCTGAAAACGCGTGCATTTTTGTCATGTTACACGTGTTACACGTGATAATTACAAACAGCACGCGCTGTCAAAATTTCGCCTGTCTTGACTTTCTGTGATGCTGTAGACTACAAGTAGTCCCTCCTTTTCGACGAGGTCTGTGACTCGAGTCAAAAAGTGAATAAAATTGATGTTAGCACGCCGTTTGGAAATCTTGGGGTGAAAGAAAAGACGAGAAGAAGGACATTGAGTAATTCAATCAGTTATTATATAAGGCAAACAATCACCGTAATAAGGGTGGTGTGAGGTGATCCTCTGACCCCCAACTGCAGGCTTGCAGTGGCCAACCTTTCCATTTCACAAGATACTCCTCTTTCTGACAATGAAAGAACAGACATATCTCACGATCATCCCAAAAAAATAATAAAATCAAATAAATCGAAAGAACATTTTGTTCTGACATGTACTCAAATGGCCAACTTTCCTCTTCTCAATGAGCCTATCCACTTCAAAAAACTTCCCTTTACTTTTTCTGGCAGTGTCATACAAAACAACACACCATATTTCATTAAAATCCTTGTAATTTATGATCGAACGCTGTTGCTGTATGACACGTCAGCGCACGAATCCAAGCTTTGTAATTTATTTTCATCACGAACAAATTTTAAAGGAACTGTAAACGATCTGCTCTTGAAGTGTTTAAACTTGTGAACCATCAGAACTTTTAAATCAGTGAAGTGAGAGAAAACGATAGATGAAGAAATAAAAAAGCTGTGACCGGAATTCATGATTAAACTCCACACTTCGGCTATAATTTCTGGCTTAACGAATTATGTCTTGCCAGCTGCTCGAGCTAAGATGAAATATTTATAACACTTTCAAGTTGGTTTATTAGGAAACTTCAACTTTATCCGTAAGGCGAACATATTTAGAAGAAAAATTGATTGAATCCTGCAATCCTGCAAGGGATGATAAATATTTGATAATAACTTGAGAACTTAAGTTTAGTATAGTGAGCGTCATTTGTCACATTAAGCATTGGGAATGCAAAAATAAACTTCATCGGAGAAAACAGGTATGAAAACGAATGCCGAAAATGTTAGTCTCCCGTAATTTCCGAGTGCTTTCGGCCTTTGAATTGTCTATCATAATTTATTATAGTTTAAGAAATGTGTTTCTTTCAAATGTAGAAGAACTATGAAGAAGGAAGCGTTTTCGGAAGTAAAAAACATTTTCACAAACAGAGAAAGATATTCCACTGTTTCCTGAAAACTTGTAGAAAACTGAAATGCAGTTAAGGATGACATGGATACTGTGCTTTTCTGAAGAGAAACTAGCTTAGATACGTTGCCAGACCATAGTTTTTTAGAGATGCGAAAGTCCAGTTTTGATCGAAACGTCTCGTTCATGTTGTTTTTTGACACTTCAGCAGACAGATGACAATATCTCTATTTCATTTTTATCACTAAGAAATTTCATTTCAACAAATTGTGGAGGAGTTTCCTTTTCATGTCCAAACAACCAGCTATGAATTAGATGACAAATATTTAAAAACGTATATGCACGAACGTTTTGAAAATTTTAGTACTAACGTTCACGAATTATTACCTCAGTTTCCCATTTGGTTATTTAATCGTCGTTTACATCAGTGCTTCAAATGTTTTCAAACCCGCGGTGCGTAAATTGTAATTTTTCAAAAGTCTTCCACCGTTTATGCAAATTTATCGCGTTTTCAAGTCATTGGTATCAGTTCTGAATTGTTAACAAATTTGAACAGACAAAAAGCCTAGAAAATCCGAAAAAATAACGTGATATGATGACACTTTGTATAACAGATAACGTTTTTTAGTTAGCTTTGAGACAGAAGTATATTCAACATGGTTGCTACAGTCATAGCTTTATGAATTCCTTGACAAATGTAAAACTTCTTAGACCAAATTTACAAATTCCATAATTAGCTCAAGTAATGACCTCCATTTATGCTATTAGTAAGTCTCATGCAAGGCAAATTAGCTGATAGTCCTCGCTTGACAAAACAACATTTAGAAAATCCAGAACATTTTTATCTACGTACCTTTTCTAAGTTACGGTTAAATCTTGAATTTGATAGATGAAGAGCCACTAAGCGCATGTGCTCCCAATAAGACCTTATTTTTATTCACTGAAACCCAATTTAGTTTGTTTAAATTTCATGTCTATAAAAACCCAGAAAAGTACGTGAATTAACAAAAAAAAAAAAATTCCCTAACTTCTCGGAAAAATTTTTTTTCCTGACTTGAAGTGAAATTCCCAGACTTCCTCACCTTGACGAATCTTTCTTTGACGAATCTTTTTTTCCCGACCATTTCCTGACCACTGTAGGTAAAATAAAATCTGTATCCAACTAAGTGGTCCATCCAGCCGAACTTGTATCCCAGTTTCCTCGGCATGACTCAAACTGACTAGAAGCAAAACCAAGGCCAACCCTCAAACGGAGCATAACAGTCGATGACAGCGGGCTCTCGTTTGATATAGCGGAACTCTTTTGACAGAAATTGTTTGTTTTTAAAATTTCATGACACAACCAGCCAGTGCTCATCGCTTGACACTCTGAGTTGTTGTGTGAAAATGAAAACTAGTGCCTACTGACTATCATGGGATATCTGGATTGATCCTTCGGCGTTTAGCCAAAATTTATCAATTATTCTGCTCAAGCTTGCCGAATTTGAGGTTATGATGATCTCATATTCGGCAAGTTGTTTGTTTTCTCGCGGACGTGTGAAAGAGTTTACGAATCATATTAGCAAATAAAAACGACCTAAATTTCCGTTACGCACGTTGAAATATTTCACTATAGAATCTATTGTCTTTCTCCTCGATGATCTGGGACTCACGTGTTCTATTGTAGTTCTGTTATATTTTTACTTGTAAGCTCTCGAGCAAAACGATTTTCTCCGCCATTGCTTCACAGGTCACCCACACACCTTTTCTTTGACTTCGCTGACGAATTCATTGACCATATTTGTCGAAGTTAGGTTATGAGTTGAGAGCACGTAGGTTATTTAGTAAATAAACCCCTTATGGCGGCTGGTATGTCGGCTGATAATGTACGCGGCTGAGAGATTTTCCGAAAAATGAATATTTGGCCGAGAAGCGAAGCTTCGAGGGCAAATTTTGAGGACATTATCAGCCGACGTACCAGCAAGCCAGAACGGGGTTTTTTTATTTTATAACCCTCCCATTAATTTTCACAGTGCAATTAATCTGCGCGTAAACACAGTAAAAAAGCCAGTGCTGATCTGATGGCGAATGCGCGTGGCTGACGCAAGCAAGCAAATAAAAAAAAAAAAAACCAGTTTGGTTTCCTTCCCTGTAAATAGGAGAACGGAAAAGTTGAAACTCTTGTGTTGACTATGTTTCTTTTTCACGGAAAAAGTCGTAGGACAAATATCGACGCGAACGGGGGTTATTGCGTGATAACTGTCCTGTGATTTTGTAGCACGTGACGTAAAGTAACCAATAAAATCGCGCCAAGATTAATGGAAGGGTTATAAAAGCCCATAACATGGCTCAGTTCAGCCAATCAGATGGCTAGAAATTCAATAGCCGTGCTCCAGTTTTTTACCGATTGGTGTTAGTCAGATACTAAAGGATCAAACATCGAATATCCTTTGCCATTCACCTCCAAGTAGCTCGCTCGGGAATGCGCCCGAAGATATCATAATCGTTGCTGGAATAGATAAGTTAAAATTATATTTTTTGTGCTATATTATCCCACTGTTTTGATATATGCTTAAACAACTTTTTACCTCAGTGTCAGTGGATATTCTCCAAAACTTCGGTGAATAATTGTTTATTATAATCCATCAACTATTTCTGTTCGCGCAGTATTGTCGGGTCTAAACGAATCACACGACCAAATCAGCCCCGACTGCAACTGGGAATATTCGAGGATATACCTCGAGTGCTATTCCCCAAACCTGACGCTCACTTCGATAGTAAGTAAGTAAGTAAGTAACAACTTTATTTAAGTGTTACAGAAGAGGGGACATGTTTATTTTCCATAAAGTTGTACCAGAGAACACTGAAAAGTGAGTATCCCACGCAATAAACGGTATCAACCTGTTCGTAAACATTTTTCCTACAAGTTACGAGATATTTTGAGGATAATAACCACAATGGTGTCCATTTGGTGAGAAAATGTGCTCGCACATGTCGTATAACTGTCACTGGTCATTATCTGTTCCTCGAAGTTCACTGTTCACATCTCGAAACAGGGAATGTCCGAGGATGAGTATTAGTGCCGCATATTTCCCCCCCAAATAGTTGTTTTGTTTATCTGTAGTTTTAATAACACTGTTCATTTTGAATCAAATTATTTTCAGCTTTTGGTTGCCGAAGTCTAAATTTTTTGAAGCCGATTGGAAGTCTCGCTTTGCAGGATCACGTCATTAAAGAAATTAACTTAACCACGGAAATGGAGCTAAACGGTGATTGTAGACACCAGTGCCTTTAGAACAGCTCTTATGTGTCGGTGAACATCGGTCTATCGGAAAACGACAGCATGAGGATCTGCCAGCGTAGTGACTCTGACCACACCCAACATCCTGATGATCTCAAACCGAAAAAGTACTTTCTCTACTGGGCCACTACGGTATAAAATTACAGCTTTAATACATAAAGAATGATACATTAATCCTTAATTGAGAATAGTGAACGCATTTCCAGTCATTCATCAGCTTGACAGAGCGACGAAAAAGGCGAGTGACGTGCTATCAGCTCATTGGTGATATCAAACATACGTAAAATTGTCGCAATTTTACATATGTGTAGTTACAACTTTTCTCAGGGCTGGAAATCCTTGTTGAAAACCGCAGTTTATACGATAAAATACTCTTCTATCCATTTTGATTTTACTAGACTATGCATCGCTCAAAATGTTTTTATATCTCTTTAGAATCCATGTTCTAGTAACCCCTGTCTCCATGGTGCAACCTGTTTTAGTGGATTTACAGATAAGAGATACATTTGCATGTGTCAAGCTGGTTACACGGGAGAAAATTGCGAAAAAGGTAAATATCTTTTACGTGATGTTACATTGAAGACTAGCTTTCAGTATTTTACAGGACTCAAATAAGATGGGACTGAATGAGGTTGTCTGTTATGGGCCTCTTAGGCAGAATCCAGTCAGTTGACGAAACTACACAATTTCCTGAGATGACATATACTTATTTTCAATTTGGTAAGCTCTCAATTCTTTTTTATTGTTCAGATATAGATGAGTGTGCTAACTACGCCAACGACTGCCACGTACACGCCCTGTGTACTAACACTGACGGAAGTTAAACCTGCACCTGCAAATGTGCATACCGAGGTGATGGAAAAAATTGTACCGGTTAGTGCTGAATTTGGTAAAATTTAATTGGGACGGCTGTGACAACATGATATGTACTTTTTACTCGTGGATATGCCAAGCGAAGGAACCAGTATTATGGGGATATGTAAATTTCAAGCGTACCCACGGCCTTAGGAGTCTGGGTAAAGCATGCATCTTAGAAAACATAGGCATGCTACGCATGCAAAAGTCAACAGTTTGGATGGGTGGGTTGAGATGGGACACTTTGAGTTACTGGTCTTTCGGTCTGGGGAAAGCATGCATCTTAAAAAACATAGACATGCTACGCATGCAAGAGTTAATATTTTGAATGGGTGGATATGCCAAGTTTTCAATTTTGTTAAAAAAAAAAGAGCATCAAATTTCAAACTTTCAAAAGACCGTTCCAATTAAATGAAATAAACTGAGACGCAAGTAATTTGTGGTCTGTCGTCACTGTTGTGTAAACGATTTAAGCAAAAGTTAATTGCAGTGGCGCCACTCCTTCTGTAGTCTTCCTCAAACTTTCCCTGTTGTTATGGTTTGATTCGTTTTAAGACAAAGGGGCTACTGTTGGTTATCCTCCGGGACCTTCTCATCGGATGGTTTAAATCGTACTCGGCAACTGTCGAGTGCAAGCAAGAATTTTTTCGGAGGAGAATCTTTTGCTTAAGGGTGATGGCTCGAACACTTCAGGAAAAAAAAAAAAGAAGAAAACATACAAACGCATTTCACAGACAGAAAATATGCTTTTTTCCTTTACTCAACTCTCGAAGCATCACTTGAGCAAATTTCTTTGTGCTTGCTCATTTATTTTCATTTTCCCAAGAAGCATTGAATGTGGTAGCTGATATACAAGACGACAACTTTCCTTATTTCAGTTTTTAAGAGCGTGTCCACGAGAAAACCGGGCATAACCGATAAAGCTCAAATTACCGATTTGGCTCAAACTTGGCACAGATGCTAAGTATCATGAGTTAACAAATGTCTAAAAATAACAGGTCAAAATATATAATTTCCTAGGAGATTCAGGGTCCCCCTAAGAAAACCTCCTTTTCCTGCATTTTTTGCATAATTAATTAGCTAACTCCGTTTGCTGCTGTGACAAGTCGAAAAGCCATCAACAAATTCAATCAACTGGGTTATGTTATATATCTATCAGGGTTTAAGAAAATTGAGCTTTTTAATTTGTTCATTTCATTTCTTCCCTTACATCTCCTTTAAGTAAAGACGATTTTTTCTGGTTTTGACAAAGTCCAAAAATAAGGTATTTTTAGGCTCAATATCTCCGATGACCAACCACTTCTGATCATTATTCCTACATGGGCAGTGAAAGTCATCACTTAACTTCCAAAATCAGTAATAAAATTTTGGGGCAACTGATTTCATTACCCGTGCTGACGTGAAATTTACATCTAACTCCCACTTTTTAGTCTGTATCATCAAAATTCCGTAAACCACATTTTTGTTTTATTAACTTGAAATAGCTTGAGATTTACCAGAAACTTCTCATAGAGTAACGTTTTAACATGAACGAGGGGAGACTCTTTGCAATGTATATTTGGAGTTCATATATTTTGAACAGTGGTATTAGATACGTATGATGGACGATCCTGGCAGTAGAGAGCGCTATTTATGATAGCGAAAATCAACCTCTGCGATACTAGTGCAGCGCTCTACCAATTGAGCTAACAAGCCAACTGGGAACAGGCCGTTAAGCTGATTCGTAATAAACCCGTGCGCTAATATAGAGTTATCTTTATTCTGTTAAAAAAAAAAAAAAAAAAAGCTCTAAAATAAACCTGTTTATATTTGGCATGCCATGTCCTTATAAGAATAAATTTGATCAACGCTGGGGACATGAAGGGTTGGCGAAAACAAAATTGTCGTGCAGATCTCCCTTGCTGTGCCTCTTTTTGTCTGACAACAACAGCAACCTCAAAAATTTTGTGGGAGTTATCAGTCCCTTCATTGCAATTTTCATTTCTTAGTCTCTTCAGCGCTTCCAAAATCGTGCAGCGACTTAAAAAAGCTCGATCCTACTGCAAAACTTGGATCATGCCTGATTGATCCTGACAGCGAAGGAGGATTGCCGCCATTTAATGTCACCTGTGACATGAGTGACAAGAACGGTGTTGGTGTGACCGTTATAAGTCACGACAGCGAGAGTCGGACATTGGTAGACGAATATGATGGAATGGGATCATATTCACGTGACATACACTACAAAGGAGCAAACATTTCTCAGCTGGTGAGCGTCGAGGACATTTCCAAGCACTGCGAGCAGTTCATAAAGAACGAGTGCTTTGGTTCTTCAATGAAAGATGCCTTTTGGGTCTCACGCTATTTTGAGAAAATGACCTACTGGAGCGGTGCAACACCCGGAAGTCATAAGTGCGCATGCGGAATGGACAACACATGCGCACAACCAAGTGGCTCAGCACACCGCCCAGTGTACTATAACTGTGATATGAATGACAAAAAATGGCGTGAAGATAGTGGTTTCCTTACCAACAAGATTCATCTTCCAGTTATGCAGCTGAGGTTTGGAGATACAGGTTATTTTGTCCCAGGAAACTACGACAAGCAGGGCTACCATACCCTAGGAAAGTTTAAGTGTTACGGAATCGCCTGATTAGTCAATCAGCGATGTTCTTTCCGAAAACAACACTGCCCACTTTAACACATGTCTTATTAAATTTTGATTGATTTATTCTGTATTTAGTTATTCATTCATTTTGTGTGAAAAGATCTGATAAGGGGGGCTATGGCAATAGTGCAACGTTGTTATGATAAAGACAAGGCAAATCTCCGACAAAAAAGGCAAGTGACAAATTTGGTAATCATGAATCATGCTGTTGGCAATGATTCAAAGTATTACAACTCCGAGCCTCCAATCGAACGAACGAATGAATATATAATTGAATAAACTTATAAGTGATTCTTCTGTATTGCACGGCACATCCTGTGCTGCACATTAAAATCACTTAATCAGGCAAATAAGCACGCGCACAAGTCGAGAACATGGTATTGTTTTATTTCAAGCGATGGAGGAAGTAAACAGGTGCAATAGTCTTTTGTTCCTCTTCAATTTGAGAATTAAAAAAAATCTATTGGAGAGAAAAAAAGGGTCAAGAGCGTGCACGAAACTCGATGATGTACATTGTAACCACGAAAGCAACAACTCGAGTTGTTTTCAGTCGATTTCATTTGAAATTACGTCATTTTTACGCACTGATTTATGTATTTCATTATTCCATCGCTCAAGACTTTCTACCCATCAAGTATTTATTTCAAGTTTTGCTTTAAAAACGCTTGCTTCCAACAACCACAAAATGTACCGTGAATCGGTGAAATGTCGCTCGTGATATGTACCTGCACAGGCTTAAAAGAGGTGAGATTGGCCCATATCATATCTCTAAAGCAACAAGGTGACCTATCTAGTTCAATGTAGTTTTAAGAACAGACATTGGTAGAAAACATTCAAGGAAAGTTTAAAAAAATTTGTTCGATAACTTTTTCTTTTCTGATGAATCACCTTAAACAGTCCATCACTGATCTCCAGCTTAATTTTTACATATTCAGAACGATATGATGTAAATACGCTCCCAGAGTTCCGCGCAGCGCGCTAACATCAATTTTTCTTAAATTATTCCTTTTGACGCGCGCGAAGGACTTCGACTTAAAGGAGGGACTGCTCGTAGTCTATATGGATGGTGTTGTGCCTACTTGTTTTACGGCTACGGTTTTGGAGATTAACTGATATACATTGCTGAGATAGAAAGAGCAATAACAAACTAGATAAATTTTAACATAGTCAAGCATTGGCTTAACAAATACATTGGACGAAAAAAATGGATTTATTCATGTTTGCAAACCGAGCAAATGTATTGCAAATTTAGAGCACCATACTTGAACTGAATTTGCACTGGCGAGTAAAGTGGGTGCAAACTCGCACATTTGCTTGATTAGAATTTGTGAGCAAATGTTGCGTAAATGTACTGGTTTGCTAACTTTTGTTTACATTTGCGACTTATTTAAATCTATTACTCTCATATAGATTTGCTCAACTTTGCTTTCTTCGCAATGAAAGCAGTTTGGCTTTAACTGCAAATGCAAATAAACATGTGGCAAAAAGAGTTATTTGCAGTGATGTTGGATCTTATTTTCAAGACATGCAAATATGAAAATTTGCGCTAATTTTCCTCTTTTTTGCCATCAGAGCATAAGTAAAGTTACTCATATTTTGCTGCGGATCAAATGTTATCATCTCCATCATGTTTGTTGCCACAACAAATTGGTAACGTTCACACAACCATTCTAAGATACTTCATAAAAATAATTGCGTGAAAATCTATTTGGTCCTCGACTCTGAAAGTACAGGCTACGTTAGGGGTAGGCAACGAATAAATTCTACTGACGATGTCAGAGAAACATAATTATCGTAATTCCAATTAGAATGTATATGAAGACAGTTTTAAAAGTTTCGTCTCTTTTAGACTTTGCAGACGAAATTTTAGGCCATGAATTCCTGGCCAAAAAGTACCTTGTATTGCTTCCCAATAATGCTAGCTGGCTGCAAATCCTTTAGAAGATCAATTGTAAGTTTAAAGTGCTTTGACAACCTACAATCCAAAATTGTTTGATGGTTTTACTCCCTCGAAATGGGTATATTTTCAACTGAACTGGATTTCCTTGATACAGTGACGTTAACTCGTATAGTGATTTTTCTCACTGCTTTACCGCATGGTTGGCTCTTGAAAGAATGATTTCTTTTGTTCAAGGGTTGGAAAAATTTGATGGAACATCAAAAGAAATTTGACATCAATGTTTGTGGACCAGATACATCACTATAAGTGATAAACCAGCTCTAGGAAATCACTCAGGTTTAATACACTCATGGGTGGACCCTTAATATATCAGGTTAAAAAGGAAACATTGGGTTACACAACAACCCAATATAATGACCCAACAAGAAGTTTAGGGAAAAATCCTCGCTAAAATGAATCACCAACCCCTTCCTCAAAGAGCAAAATAGTTGGATCCTTACTGTAATTACCCAGAAAAATGGGGCTACATTGCACTCAAGTGTGTCACATTAAGAGCAGCCCCTTTGCAACAGCTCAAGGAGCACTGCCAGTAGGTTTTTTTTTTTTGCAGCCTGTGTGTTGCCTCTAAGAAGACACTGGGTTACACCACCATTTGCTAGTGCCCAAATTACACAGTTCCTAAAAAATAGAAGTCACATCCATCAATACTGCTCCCAATAACAATAATAATTCATCAGTAAACTCCCAATAACTAAGTTTTTCAGTAAAATACACAGTCATTGCATTGATATTTATGGGAAATGCATGGAAACACAACCCCAAATAGAAAACAAAACAAAAAAAAACAGGAGGTATTCTGGTACGACAAATTCTGCCCCTGAATGAAATAAACCACACACAAGACTGGCAGGGCTCACTCCCTACCAAAGCTATATAAATTTTTAATTCCACTATGCACTGACTTGTCTACAAGTCCCCACGACACTGCAATGCAATGTGCTTCCATAGGTATATGCTCCAATGAACTAGTAGTTTCAAGGTTTATCTACCTCAATTAACCTTGCAAACTATTCTGGTTTCTATGGTGCCCAGTAAGGGACATCAGATGAAAAACACTTTTTGTAACAGCAGTGCTACTTATTTATCTAGCACTGCCACTTATTTATCTGGCACTGCCACTTAATAAGTGGCAGTGTTACTTATTTATCTGGCACTGCCACTTATTTATCTGGCACTGCTACTTAATAAGTGGCAGTGCTACTTATTTATCTGGCACTGCCACTTATTTATCTGGCACCGCTACTTAATAAGTGGCAGTGCTACTTATTTTATCTGGGACTGCCACTTATTTATCTGTCACTACCACTTAATAAGTGGCAGTGCTACTTATTTATCTGGCACTAGTTGTCACTTATTTATCCGGCACTGCCATTTAAATCATCCTTTGTAACCACATGGTAAAAAAACATGGCAGACAAGATGTATCTCCAGAAGAGAGCCACTGTTTTACTTCTATTGACCGTTTTTGTAAATTCTACGTACTGTATTAATTCTCGATACCTTCCGGTAGAATGTACTGCTGGGATGCAAGACAGAGAAGAACTTATCGAGAGATATTTTTATCTAAATTTCAATTACATCGAGATCATAGCTTTTCTGGCTCTTAGACATGGTATACTTTTGAGTTTAAGGCACTTAAAGAGAATCGAACGTCAACGATCATTAGGGAGGGGAGGTCGGCCTAGTGATGACTGGGATGTCTTTGCAGCCATAGAACAAGAACTTAGCGGCTCTGGCAGCTCAATTGGTTATAGACAGATGCACCAGAGACTACAAATTGATTATCATCTACAGGTTGACAGAGAAACCGTTCGACATATTTCGAAAGCCCTGGATCCAGATGGAGTTGAGACACCGTCAAGACGAAGATTACAGCGGCGAAAATATCGTTCCAAAGGTCCTGATTTTATATGGTATATAGATGGCTATGATAAACTCAAACCATTTGGGTTGTGCATACATGGCGCAATTGATGGATACAACTGTCGCATTTTGTGGCTCCAGGTTTGCCCATGGATCATTGCAGATTTCTACCTATAATGCATCCGATTGCGTGAAAGAACCGCGAATATTGTTCGAGGAAATTGTGGTACCGTAAATGCATTTGTTGCCCGCATTCAGCAACATCTGAGGGAAAGTCACAATGACTCTTTCGCAGATGAGAGAAGCTTCCTTTACGGGCGTTCCGTCTCTAACCAACGATCATCATCAGTCTGATTGGAGGGATCGATAATTGGCTGCTTGAGTACGCCATAGAAATCTCCAGCTAGTGCTATAATTTGCCCTAGAGACAGCACTAAACCATTGGGAAGCTTAAGGCTGTCTAGTCTACTCCAATTTTCTGACGTCATGCAAACTTTATGCCCAATGTAGTTGTGTTCAAATGGTGCAAAATCCACCGCGTCTTTTCCATGATGATCAACATCAATTTGTTTCGTCTGCTCCATGTTGGCGGAGTCGTTTCTGGTAAATAAGAAACAGATGGGAGTTCACATATGGTTACTCAAATTTCTACTTCTTCTAAAAGGTCTTGAACTGTTAAAAATAGCACATATAACCTCAAACTTTGAATACCTATGTAGTTAGCCGAAGCTAGTTGAATAATAACGCTAAAACAGAGGTTATATTCGGAGATTCTTACCAGTTTCTATATGATGCGAGACCTGATATTACTGACTGAAAATTAATGTACAAATGAACTTTAAATGTATTTCTCAATCTTATAGAGGCCCAAATGTTCGACTTCCTCTCTGTCAGGGGCTACGGAGTTAGTCATCTGGGGTTTTCCCGGTTTCTCGTCTACCAATCTGTTATCCCTTATTAGGCTAAAGAAACATTTCATTTGATGTACGTGACCTACCTTCAACCTCCGTTGTTGGTGCAAACGCGGAAAAAAAAAGCCCTAGACTCTTCCAAACTCGTGGAAGATGTTGTAATTCATCTTCCTATCATTTAAATAACCTAAATTTAGGTATTCAAAGGTCGCCACATATTTGTGTACACATCTTGCTTGATGACATGGTCCTTTAATCCGACGGGTATTGTTACAGATTTCTCAAAAATGACGGAATAGTGAATTATTTTTCGACTAAACTCGTCATCGTTATTTCAAATGATGCTCGTTTGATATTTGCAGCAGTTTAGGACTCACAGTTTAAATTTTGCTGAGTTCCAACTAATGAACTTGTAAGACTTGTGGTCATGAATTATTACAATCGTAAATTATAACCGCAGGCTTGAATTATGTAAAAGACAAAAAGTTGGAAAGGCAGTTCATTAATTTTCTTTTATCAGGAGCAAAAGACCAAGGTGGAATACCTCATTCAAAATAAATCATCATTGATAAGCAATGAATCAAAGAGACCCACGTCGAACAGAGGTCAGGTAACAGAGAAATATTATTCTCAACAAATTAACATTTCCTCATTCTTCATTTTGTGAATTTTCTTTTTACTAGGCATTGGGTCTGTTGGATCCCGAGACGATTAATATGTTCCACTTCAGTAGTGCAAAACACAACACCAAATTGTCTAATACAGCTGTTTCCCGACTTTAACCCCTCTTGAGGGGCAAACTATGATGAGGCTGGTAAAGATTGTAAAAACAACGCGCAGTACAATATACCTTTCTTCACATCAGAGCCTGGCAACAGGTATGAAGAGTGGAGTATAAACGCACACGAAGAAGGCCTGGACATCACACGCAAGTTAGTTCTCGTAACGATTTTTAACATTCTGTCAACATTAGAAAAGATAAAAGCAATGGCCTGCAGCCTTCGAGCACCACCGCCATAGGAACAATAAACTATTAGCACCTGAAATTTCACAATTGTAACCCTCCTCGGGAAAATGTGTACTGAGGTGAACGCATTGGCACAGAAAAATGACACGCTAAATAATCAGGAACGGGGTAAAATGACACGGCGGATACTAAGCGGCGTGTATGATGGCACAATGCTAATTTTGCTGTTTCAATCGACACACAGTTTAGGGTCGTGAAAAAGAGAAGATCTTGAGAATAAAGATCTAGCAAAACTCTACCACGCTTACATATGTATCAGACTACATAAAAACGACACAGACGACAAAAACACACAAACGTACACAAAGAGGGAAAGAGACTACTGTTCTATAAACATAATGAAATTGTTTTTTGTTCCTCTAAGAATTCATCAAGTCATTTTAAAAGAGCAGACCCTCCTTCCCTACCCCAATTCAATAAATATATCCTATATATATCAAACTTCTGGTGAAATTCTTCGGAAAGGCAATATACACTGAAAGGTAACAACATATTCCCTTTTACATGTTCCGTTTTGCGCGAACATTGGCAGCAACTTGGAATCTTAGCCAAATTTATCAAGGAAACGTGGAAGAGAAAGTGTAGGATTTTTATTCTTCACATGAATAGAACACTTCAGTTTCTCGTCTAACCAATCTGTTATCCCTTATTAGGCTATAGAAACATTTCATTTGATGTGCGCCGGTGGCCTACCTTCAACTTCCGCTATTAGTGCAAATGCGGAAAAAATTTCTCCAGACTCTTTCAAATTCATGGAAGATAATGTAATTCGTCTTCCTGTCAGGTAAATAACCTAAATTTATGTCGCAATACATGACAAAATGTCTTCAATACGGCCTGAATAATTTGAGTTTGGCGCTATTTTGGCTGCCACCTCACTGAATCTGTCAGTGAGATGTTTCGCTATTGCAAATGCTTTTTGATTTTGTCACGCAACAGCGGTAAGTATATAGTGGGACAGGCTGCGGGAAAAATTTGATCGGATCGTCCAATTAAAATCACGAGAATAATCTAATTTTGGAACTGGTTACTAAGGGATAAAATAAAATAGAATTATGTGGCTCAGACTACAAAGGATTTCCATAGGGTAAGAGGCTTCCTGTTAGCTTCGGCTTCTCAACTTCACGCTTTAATCATTATCGTACCCAAGACGCTATTGATTTTGGAGACAACACCAAAGGTCGCCACGTATTTGTGTACAAACCTTGCTTGATGACATGGTCGGGTAATCCTGACGGGTATTTTAACAGATTCCTGAGAAAATTATGCCATAACGAATTATTTTTCGACTTATGTGTCCCTGTCTGAGAAAGTGTTCCAGGGGCCAAAAGTGGTGGTCAACCGATACGGCTGAAACTTGGCATAAAAGTTGAGTGTCATAAGATATTTCAAAAGCCACTTTGGCTCACTTCTCTGACTGTTTGTTCTGGAGTTTCAGGGGGGGGGGGTCCATTTGTGGCCTGTGGAGCACCAAAAACTCATCCTTCTAGGTGGCATTTTCAAAGTGCTATAAAACTCAATTGGTAAATTTTGCTGCCAAATGAATTTGACCATGGACTCTACTATAGTGGATCTTTTACTTCATAAATGTAACTTTGTTCTCAAGTCATTAGACAGAGAGGGGCCTGGGGCTAAAGATAGGTCAAATTTGAAGTCAAAATCATTACCCAAAATTGCTATTTTTCAAAAAACCATAACACTCACCTGCCTTCTTGCATAACTTCCATACCAGATCCAGTATGTACTTTGGTGACCCATTTATCAAAATCAGTTGAGAAAAATTTGGCTTAATAAGGTTTGTTAGGTTTTTGGCACAAACTCTCCATGCCCCTCTCAGGCCAAAAAAATGGAGTTTTGAGCATAATTCATGCTATAAACAGACCAAATTCTTGACCTAAAGCCTTTATTTTGTAATAGGTGCGTGAAAATGAAACAATAGAGCGAATTCAGTGTCATTATCTGGAAATACCTCGACTCACAGCTTACAAATGCTCTAAGAAGGCCTCTGATTAGCACTACATACACCCGGGTTTAGCAAATAAAGGTAAGTTTTTTTCTTTGAAAACCTAGTACCCATCATAGAGCACAAATGACGATGTTCTCACCTAGATATGACAATCTTTTTTAGAGCTGCTTGAACTTCCTCCGATTTATATCTTTCAGGTCATATTTCCATACATACTTAGTATACTCACAAGCATGCAAAGTCTCTTTATTTTGTTGGACCCATTTTTGATGCAATATAAAGTGAGCTTAATGATAACGACCGTTAACAGAAGATCTATGGTTAAACTTTTGATAGCCTTGCTAGCTCTTGTAAATACGCATGATGGCATCAGTAAAAGAGCAAGTTAATACATACAAGTTGTAGTGAGTAGCGTGGAGGTGACTTGTGATCCATCCGCTTTCCCTGGTACGTTAGAGCTTATTAAATCAATTCATCCAGCAGTAAATAAGAAATCCACAGTTAGGAGAGCTGGATAACAAATATTTTGTGTTGCAGTTTATATGAAACATGCCACACAACAGCTTGATATGCGATTGTTATTGTATCGACTAGCCCACTATATTGGACGTGAGAGTGAAAGGACTGGACCAAGTCGAGGAGTCACGCAACCTTCACTGAGTTTTTAGTAACGCGGGTTTGTCGACCATCACTTGCGGTAATCACAGGAATTTGCTAACTGTAGAAGAGGCTCATAATACGAAGGCTTAGGATTAGCACTACCTATAATTTCAACGTCAAGAAAACTTGCACAATGACCGCAGTTGACTAAGGTTTTGCTATTGCAACACATATCAAACTTATCCCATATAAAGCTGAACATTTGCACAAATTGGTCCCAATTCCCATATTACTCACATGACATGCGCAGTTAATTAAATATGCAAAGAGCGCCAATTTTCAAAAATGGCGGTCAACAGAGCAAAGCGGGAGTGTATGATTCCGAAGAGATTTATTGACGAATTCGCCGAAGTTAAGCCTAAGAAATACAAGAAAATACAAATTACGGATAAGAACATTTATCCAGTTGAGATAACACAGGTCGACAAAGCGAGAAACATGGTTAAAATTCATTTTAAAGGGTACAGTGAGAAATTTGACGAATGGAGGCCATGCGATGGAAATAATTTGCCCGTAATGCGATTGGAACCGATGTCACAACCGAACAATGATTCCTCTAGCGATCGCTTGCAAGCTTTTTGTGAACGTGTGTACAGGGAGATCAAGCGAAAGTTGTACTCAGGGCGCAGGGAGGACCCCGAAGTTCGGATTGAAATTCAAGTCGATGACGACATTTTTAATGAACGCCAGTAGGAGAGTTAACACAATGAACCAAGGCACGTCCAGATAGTGAAAGGCTTTAATCACAACAGGAAAACTAGACCCCGAACGAGTAACAAACAATATGGCCGACGCCACGAGGAGAAGCCCTTCAAAGCGCAAGCTCAACCCAGATACCGCTGACCGGTACTGGCGTGACTTCTTTCTTTTTTTTTTTTTTTTTTTAAGGAGAAACAAGAACTAAAAACAATTTAAAATACACTTAAGACTAACTAACAAATTGACACGCGCGGGCGAGTCAAAGTTCAGTGTTCAAAGTTCGGTGTTCAAAGTTCAGTGTCATAGTCTGCAAAACGAGAAGGAGGACGGCGGGTGCGCGATGATCTCCGTAGGGCAGGCGGAGAAGGCACCGCTGAGGTGGCTGCATACTCCACTGGGGAAGGATCAGGGCAGGGCGACTGTGTAGCGAAATCATCCATGGTATGGTCAACGGGAGAGGCAGGGGCTGGACTGTAAGACTGAGGGTTGACAACTGGTGGGTGTGTGGAAGCTGCGATGGCCTCAGGGATGGCAGGCAAAGAGGGTGGAGGGTGAGTCGTTGTAGTAGGACTATCTTCGTCGTCAGAATCAGAGTCGTGTTTGCGCAGGGTTGGAGAGGCACGGAAGGGATCACCCAAGTCAGATGGGACCTTGAAGCACTCAGATAGCTTGACATGGTACGATGAACTTCGCAACTGGGATCCAATGAACTTTTTGATGTTGCAGAATGGAGGATCAATGGCTACAACGAGATAGCGGTCACGAGCACGAGACTTGTTGAGGTCAGAATGAAGGTACACAAGATCACCAATATCGATCAGGGGGGTAGGACGCCTTGACTGCACAGGAGCTTTGGAACGTTCACTGTGAGGATGGTTGGAGAGGCGCTGCTCATGCTGGAGGGAAATTATGTGGTCATCTGCGAGGGGTAACTGCTTGTTTGAGAACTGATCCCGCTGGGTCCACATTTCTCGAGAGGAAAGCCCTCTTGAACGGATACGTGAGTTTAAGGCTGAAGTGGCTACGGCAAGGGTGAGGGGAGAGACAGAACTACCGAGAGGCTCCTGACGTAACAGCTCATTCTCCAATTCCTGGACTGCTCTCTCTGCAACGGGGTTCTTGTTGGGATTTTTGGCATGGCCAAGCTCAATTGTGATTCTGTGTTTCTTTAAGAGTGAATCATTGACAAGGGCCTTGAATCCGGGTGCAGGGTCGGTGCGGATCACAGCAGGTGGACCATCCATGGGGCGCATTTCCACGCAAAGCTTTATAATGGCATCACGCAAAGTTTGGTGGCGTTCGTTCTCAAGAAAGAGACTGGACGTGTAAGAGGTCACTGTTTCACGGAGTACAAAGATAAGTTGGCGAGAACGTTTTATGACATCTGCCGCAAAGGACTGCCCAATAGTTTCAGGTGGAGGCGAAGTGGACTGGTCAATTCGTGCTGTTGGTGATCTCTGAATTGCTGCACAGGAGTGGCATCCATCAGAAACACGGGAGACTGCCTTGTCCAGGTCGAGGGCAAACAGATAACGTTTGGCAACCATTTTTAACTGGTGACAAGAAGGGTGGCTGAGCTGAATGTGAAGGGCTGTCAAGAGGCCATCCAAGTCCTGGCGCGGGACAATAATACACTCTCTGGTCGGTGACAAGGGATCATGACGTTGGACGACGAGCAGGCCATCACTTGCGATTGAGGCGACCTGCAAATAGCGTTTGACGTCCTTGATGTTTGTGAGCTTCTTGGAAGGCCTTGTGCCTTGGACAAGGTGTGCGTGCGTGCGGCGTAGGTCTGGGCATTCAGACTGTATGGCCAACCAGGCCGGACGGCTGGTGAAAGGGAGGCGGGCATTGCCTTGGAGGATGTCCTGGACAGTCGCGGCTCGGACAACAGAATCTCTGGTTGAGGCGATAAACAGGCAAATCTGACAGGTTTCATTCTCACAAGGGGCAGCATTTCGACTCGCGAAGTCTGACTGGAGGATAGAGGCGCCGGAGACGTGTCGCACTGAGGCTTGGTAGCGGCTGACAACTGACAGGAAAGTAGATACGCGAGGACTTGCGGAGAACTCGCCGCGGCATAGCTTCTCATAAGCCTGGACGCATGGCTTACTGTCGGTTAGGATACAGGCTTTATTGGATGACTGGATGAGGTATGGACTGAAGTGCTTTGTAGCAGCAGCAATGGAGAGGGCTTCTACTTCGCATGGAAGCCACGTTGTCTGAGTGCCCCGCAGCTTAGCGCTGAAAAAATCGGCGATGTGTAGCTTGTTGTTGCGCGTCACATAGAGGGTGGCGCCTATTCCTGGGTCCTTGACTGCACCATCAGTGACGACCCATAGTTGGTCCTCAGGTCTAGGTAAGGTGATAGAGAGGGCTGAGGATAGGGCCTTCTGAGCATTATGGAATGCAGCCCTGAGACTATCAGACCAGGTGATGGATTCTTGTGAAGTACGTCCAGCCGTGACGGCATCCAGCGGGGTTAGATAACTAGAGCACCGTGGGATAACACGAGACAGGACTTTGTACGCACCAATGAACGATCTCAAACGACCAACGGTGTTTGGCACAGGGTAGGTGGCGAGGGTGTTGAGGCGGTGGGCACTGGCAGACAGGGTACCGGCAGACCAAATCCAACCAAGGATAGTGGTTGACTTGGGGTTGATTATGGTCTTGTGGGCTGACAAACGCAGGTTGCATTTGTGAAGAGCTTGCAGGACCCTCTTCCAGTTGTGGAGTAACTCTTGAGGGGTGTTGCCCCCGCAGTATAAATCATCGGCGATCTTGGCCACGGCTCCATCTTGAAGTAAGGGGCCTAGAACACGGCACATAACCTCCTCTAGAGCAGTCTCTGAGCCAGGCATTCCCATAGCGGAGCGGGCATACACTCGTACACCTTTAAAGGGGGTGGCGACACCGCAGTACTTCATGGACTCTTTGGCTAAAGGGATCTGGTAGAAAGCACTTGTAAGGTCAGTGACAATTATGTGTGACCATTGGGCGATGAGCCGTAACGTGGAGTCAACATCGGGTAGCAGGGATGGTTGTGGTTTGCTGTATCTGCCCACATCAGAAAAGGCGGTGACGAGACGGGAACCACCATTAGGCTTCTTTACAAGGAAAGATGGATTGAGGTATTCAATGGTGATACCCACATCTTCGGGGCGGCGGAAGACTCCAAGATTCTCTAGGTCGTCAAACTTTTCCTGGAGCTCGATGAGCTTATCCCGTGCGTATTGGGGGAGGCGACCCTTCCGCTGAGGAGGTTCGACAGGACCCATGTTGACTTTGGCCTTGTATGCGCCAGCGGCTCCATTGTACCCAGGGAATTGCGGGTCAAATACAGTGTCGTACTCTGTAAGTAGTGATTGGAAGTCTGCACGAACGGTTTGGGGGAGGGTGTTGTCTGGATCAACCTGAGCGGATGCAGAGTAACTTGTACTGGAGGGCGGCAACGGACGCTGAGCAGTAGGTGGGGGTGATGATGGGACTTCGGGGGGCTCAAAAACAGGGATGACTCGGCAGAAGTGTTCGTGGCGCTTGAGAGTGCGGGGTACGCTTGATAGGTTAGGAATCCGTATGGCTCGGGCAACGCTGGAAACGACACCAGGTTGTGGCCACAACTGGGATGGCTTCAGATTGTGTGCACTGGGTGCGTCGATGCGAGGCTCTAGTGCGTACTCCGAGTCAGAAGGTGCATCGTCTGGTAGACGTACTTCCATGAACTCTCCAGGCCACACTGTCTGGGATGGAGCAGGGGCACGTAGGACAAATGCTCTACGTGCGGTTGCATGAGGGCTGGGTGGAGATTTGGACCCATACGTGTAGACGGAGCCATTGCCTAGTAGTACCTCTCTCTTAGCGGGTCGGACAGCGATGTCATTCGTCTCCATAAAGGGGGTACCGGCAAGTACCTCAACATCAAGATTCTCAACTACGAGACCTTCAAACGCGAAGTTTGTGTGGTCCCGGGTGAAGGTGGTACGAATTTCTCCTATAACCTGGAGCTGAGACGAGCCATCAGCCTGTTGGACGGACTGGGCACTTGAGATTATCGGACAGCCGAGGTGTTTCGCGGTTGAATGGCGTATCATATTTCTAGTTGCACCGCTGTCGAGGGTGACGCGCACGACTCGATGATCATGAAAGACATCCATGTAAGGGGACTGGCGGGTCTGCACACGGTAGGCCACCATGTCCGGGCCTGGCAATGTTGTGTCAGGGTCTGGTGAATCAGAATCAGGACTGGTCTCAGTTTCTTGGTCATTGTCAAGGATGCCGGCGATCTGTCGTGCTTTCACCATGAAACGCCTGTCACTGTCGGGGAGGAAGGTACACTGACTGAGGAAGTGGTTTGTCATAGGACGGCCAACCTGTTTACATAGAGGACAGACCTTGTCTTGGCGGGGTTGTCTGGGGCGGGCTCTAGGAACACCCCTGTTACTCTGACGAGGGCGACGAAAATCATCTGCAACAGCAGCACGCAGGATTCTGGCATCATCCGACGTGCGGATTTCCTCGAGTAAGGAATTGAGGGCCTGCGAGATCTCAGGTTTGATCGAGGCAAGAGTACGGGATCTCAACTCTGTACCATAACGCTGCTTAACCAGTCGTGGGAGACTGGGGTGAATGAGGCGTAACCAAGTGAGGACCACAAAGTTTTCGAGGGTAGGAGTTAACTCCTCCTGCACTGCTTGGCCATTGTGGGTTAAGCCGTTGGCACGTAGCAATGAATCTTCTACGAATGCTGTGAGGCGCTGGTACAGATCTTCGGGGCGCTCATCAGCAGCCAGGTGTATTTCGGAAAAGTCAATGAACTGAGCCCCGGTGACTTGGAAACCAAAGTGCTGCCTGATGGTTTGCCAGATGAACTCGAGGGATGTAGAGTTTTTCACCAGAGTATTTCGAGAGATAATTGGACAATAGTTGGCGATCTGTCCTAACATCAGCTCGAGGAAGTTAACTTTTTGGCGGGCTGTCAGGCGACGAGCTAATGGCACTGATTCGCCATCGTTTTGAAGACCTCGAAGCGGCTGGCCCCTGGTCTTTTTTAACCATGTGAATCCATCTGCGAGGAAGGGGGCGAAGTTGCTGTCCAAAGAAAGAGTGTAAATGAGGTTTTGCTTCCAGTTTTCAAAGGAATTGATAGATTCCACTTTGGAGAGGCACCACTGCTTCGGTGCACGGTGTGTTGCAGCCATATTTCACGTTTAGGGCTCTGGAACGTGTTGACACGGCGAAGGATACACTGTTTTGGCTCACGTGGACGAGGCGAAAAATAGCGTTCTTCGGCGAAAATATGGCCTGGGTAGAACCCACCGCTGCCACCACGCCAGTAGGACAGTTAACACAATGAACCAAGGCACGTCCAGATAGTGAAAGGCTTTAATCACAACAGGAAAACTAGACCCCGAACGAGTAACAAACAATATGGCCGACGCCACGAGGAGAAGCCCTTCAAAGCGCAAGCTCAACCCAGATACCGCTGACCGGTACTGGCGGAAAGTCTGGGAAGGATAACGTCCAAAAGATATCAGAGTAATAAACTCATATATGAAGTTTTTTCTAATGAAACTCTTGATTGTTATCTCGGCACAAAGTGGAATGAGCGGATCATGAATGAAAACGGTGATTTTGCCTATGTTGTACCAGGAACTTTTAGATTTTGGTTGACAAAAAGAAACCCTATTGTGGAATTTAAATTAATTGGCGATAAATACGTGGGATCTGAAATAGAAGACGGGCATCAAGTCGTTTTTACATTTGTCCGTGGAGATGGCAACAGATGTGGATACAAAAATATGGTCCATCATTAATATATTTGATTTAGCACGTGTTCATTTATTTTTCTGTATCTAAATGGTTGATTTCAAATAATTATTTTACTTGCCAGTAAATTATTTACGTAAAATGTAAACATGTGGGTATAAATGACCCATATATTTCAGTCTGTGATTCTGTTGTAATCAATACAGTAATATTTTGTGAAAAAGACTACATGAATACTGCATACAAGAAACATTTCACAGGCATAGCAAAATTATTCTTCACAACTTCTGCTAACAGTTATAGGGTAATACACTGGGGTTATTATAGGGGGGGTTATTATAGGGTTATGCACATTGATATATTATATGATTACTGATTGGTTAAATCACATCTTGGCTTCCATTTATCACCAATTTTAACACGATGTGCACAGAAAGTAGGAGCATCACATTTGTTGCATTTTGCAGTACATGTTTTGATGGTATGGCCAGAAGTTGAACAGTGTCCACAGTTGTAGCTTTCCTTCACTCTTTCCAAACCAGCAGCTTCCAAAAGCTGTATTCTGTGTTTTTTCAAGAAAAGTTGCTTTAGTGCAGAAACCCCCCTAAGGTTTGATGATCTAAGGTAGTCCTTCGATACATTATACTTCATTATACTTCTCCATACCTTGCTGAGTGTAATATGCTAAATTTTGGTAAAGCTTTAAAAATTCAGGCACATGAGCATACAAAGAATGCATATAAGGTGTCACATCTTTTGCTTGGTAAAGGTCAAGAAATTTTTGAAACCATTTTTTTATCTTTTCTTCAAGGATAGAGATAGCATCATCAGTAGTATAATCTAGTTTGAGGTCACCTATGATATCTATGAAATTACCCCATAGGGCTTGCAGCCTATCTGCAACATGACCTTCTGATAGTAGTGCCTGAAAATTTATGTGTTGAAAGAGCAAGAGTTTTTCAGGTCCAGTAAGATCTCTGTACTCCAACCTCTTGGTATCCTTATTAATTTTCCATTCAAAATTAATTCCTAGCTCTTTTACAAATTTTTCGTACCCAGCCTTGTGTTTATACTTATTTCGACAAAAACCATTTAAAAAAGTATATACCTTGTCAATCGCATCTTTTCTGCGAAGTTCCCTGATAAGAAGTTCAATGAAATTATCAGATATTCTCAAAAACAAATGTAGTGTATCAATTATTACATGGTCAATAGGAATAAAATTAAAATATGGATTGGTTTTGCAATTATATTGTTTAGATTTTGCAGGCTTACCTATTTCTTGTGAATCTCTTGCCCCAAGAGATTTGTCAGTTAAAGACCACTTTACTGATGTCAAACCTTTCATTCTTGGGCACTTACACCAAATACAGGCAAAATTTTGATTTGCAGCTCCTAGACCACAGACACAGGCTAGAAACTTCCAGTCTCCTCCTAAAAAATACTCAATGCTATACTTACGATTATTTAAAGTTATTTCTTTTAAATTGGACATTTCATTGTTTAGATCAGCAAGGCTTTCTTTAAGATTGTCATAGTTCTCTGTTGTCTTACTTATTGCTAGAACATAGTTCCTTTTTCATTCATTGCTGCATCCTTTTCATTCAAAATTGTGTATGTTACATTTTCAAGTTTAAGCCTCTTCCCAATGTTGGTACCATCACCACTGATCTTTACTTTAATAGTAGTAGCCTCATCCAATACTCCATTTTTCTGCAGCCTTTCTATCTGTTCTTCAAGACTATCCCTGAAAGAAATCTGTATTCCCTCTGCCTCCCCTGGTGTTTTTTTAAGATTCCAATTGGAATTTAGCTTATCTAGATGTTACATATCTTATATTTTGTGGGCATGTCTTTACACTTTATGGCCAACTCATGCCAAGCTTCATTAGAGATATTAAATTTGTCTTTTAAGTAAACCCACATATTAATATCATCAATATCATTGTCAGTCAGTTCTTTTGGCTCAGTTTCTAGTAGTTGAAATTCTCCCTCCTCTACCATTGAAATAGTTTCATATTGCTGGGTGTCATTATTGAATATCTCCACCTTGGTGGCAACAAAGTCATACAGGCCTAAAAATGATAGTGCTGACTGGCAGTCTTCTTTTAATGTTCGCCTTATCCTTGCCTGGTGCTGTTTGGTGTAATCGGCGAAATTTTTATTCTTGTTTGGACCTCTTTGTCCCTTTTTTTGCATTCTTGCTGCTTTCTTCGCTAATCTCTTGAATTTTTCTTTGTACTGTTCTTTTCTGTTTTCAGAGTCCCTAATGACATTTTCGAGTTTCTGCTCATTTTTAATCTTTTTGCCTGCTCTACGGCTAAATCCAGTTCAGCTTTCCTTTTCTGCCCACGGAGCTGTTGGTTTTCCTCAATCAATGAGTTTTTTTCAAGCTCATGAAAGAAAATTTTGAAGGAGTAGTTTTTCGCCTTCCATGAGTCAATCAGCTTCTTTACACTCTTCCCCCCACTTTTTGAAGCTTTCTTAAACGCTGAGTGGAGGAGAGAAATCTTTTTCCCGAAGACGTTGAGAATTCTGGAATTTATCACAACCCCGCTGATCTCAGATTCCCTCAAGATTTTTTCCACGATTCCTACCATCAAAGAATCGGCACTTTCGTCGTTCGGCTCTTGGTCAGACTTCTTCGACAGGGAATATATGAGATAGCTGTTAAAAAAAATCAATTCGATGAAAAAAAAAATTAAAAAAAGAAGAAAAGAAACGGGTTTAAGTACACTTCGATTAACGCAATTTTACTTACTTGTTTATTTCGTAATTAAACCAAGGCAATTTTTCCCCTTTCGGACCACTTGATTCTTCACCAAAGTCGTTTTGTGCATCTACGGCCACCGCGAGAAGAGCCAGCGAGGACAAAATCACCAGTGCGTAAACTTCGAGTCCCATTTCCCGAACCCAAACAATATCCAAACCTCATGTATTATACATCAAATTGCGCCAAATTTATTCTTCTTTTCATATTTCGCGGTAATGACCAGTTCTGTGTATGCGCTCTAGAGTTCTAGCCCCAGACTCTATGGCCAGTGCTTGCATCTGGCATAAACCCCTCTTCGAAATGTCTGAATTGCTAACCAAAAGTTTAAAAAACCCGAACGAAATGTTGTCACGATTACCTTCAAATACAGTGTTATAGAAAGCTTATATACGATAGTTTTATAAACTGAAGGTAAGAAAGATAGCGATTCAAATGGAATACGCGAAAACGAAGAAAATGTTCGAAAATTAGTGTGTTTGTGACTGACCCCAGACTGCATGACATGTCACGAAAAAGTCTGTAGAGGCAGATGTTAAAGGTCAGAGTTTGAGGGGCTTGGCTAATCTTCCCTTGGCAGAAAGTTTGCGAAAGTTGAAATCTTCATACAAAAGAGAACTGGAAAACAACCAAAAATATTTTTGAGACATGTGTCCTAAACCCTTTTCATAGGAAAAAAAATTAATGGAAATATTTTTTGGACGGGACGTTGAGAGGACCGCTCTTGGCGAGAGTTGCAGTTGAAAAGCCACCTGCTACATTTATGCACGCGTATGAGCCCTTTCTTATATTTTGAATTACCTGTACTTGTAGCTTTGGCATCACCCGGTCTTCCTCTCGCCCCGGACGCACCTGACCCCTTGTACTTGTGTTTTAACCAAGCAGTCATGTCATTATCGCGAGACAACAAAGGATTCATTCCTGTTTCGTGCAGAGCCCGTGACACGGCACCGCACTGATCATTTACCCCTCTAAAGGAAGAAAGCGCCATCGTAAAATTCTCCTGAAACTTCTTATCGCTACACTTTTAATACTTAAGGACACAAACATTTACGCTTGAATATTGGGGGAGGGATGGAAACTCGGTCCAGTCCTAATACTCTCACGTCCAAAATGGCGGGTCCTATTGGCATCATCTCATGTCTCGTGAGGAATATTTCATTTAACAATAATGTTTTTTCATCCAGCTCTTCTGACTGTGGATTCCCTCTTTGTTGGATGGCTCCATTTATTCAGTTCAAAAGTACCTAAGATCTCTGGTGGATCGCAAGTCACCTGGACGGTGCTCACTGCGGCACGAAAGCTTAATATGTATGCACGGTCGTGCTCGCTTATATTAGTGATAGGTATTTGCGAGACCTATTCAGCCTATTCAAAGGTCAGACGTGGATCATCTTTTAACGATCGTTTTAATCTTAGCTTAATGGTTAAGGCCCGGGTTAAGGTCACTTTATTTTCAAGTAAAAAACGGTCTGACAAAATATAGAGACTTAGCATGCTTGGAATATAATACGTATCGTATGAAAATATGACCTGTCAAACATAGATCAGAGAAAATTCAAGCATCTTTTAAAAAATATTGTCATATCTAGGTCAGAACATCGTCATTTGTGCCCTGTGATGGGTTCAAGATTTTCATTTATTACTTTACTCTATTTTGTTAAACCGCTGACTGTTTGTAGTGCTAATCAGAGGCCTTCTTAGAGCATTTGTAAGCTATGAGTCGAGATATTTCGGAATAATGATACTGATTTGGCTTTAATGTTTCATTTTCACTCACCTAATACAAAATAAAGGCCTTATGTCAAGAATTTGGTCTGTTTGTAGCATGACTTATGCTCAAAACTCCATTTTTCTTGGCCTGAGAGGGGCATGGAGAGTTTGTGCCAAAAACCTAACAAACCTTATTAAGCCAAATTTTTCTCAACTGATTTTGATAAATGGGTTACTAAAGTACATGGTCAAATTCATTTGGCAGCAGAATTTACCAATGGAGTTTTATAGCACTTTCAAAATGCCACCTAGAAGGATGAATTTTTGGTGCTCCACAGGCCACAAATGGGACCCCCCCCCCCCGAAACTCCAGAACAAACAGCCAGAGAAGTGAGCCAAAGTGGCTTTTGAAATAACTTATGACACTCAACTTTTGTGCCAAGTTTCAGCCGAATCGGTTGACCACCACTTTTGGCCCCTGGAACACTTTTTCAGACAGGGACACTTAACTCGTGATAATTATTTCAGATGATACTCGTTTCATATTTGCCGCAATTTAGCACCCACAGTTTTACATTTTGCTGAGTTGCAATTGATGAATTAGTAACGGTAAGACTTGTGGTCATGAATTATTACAATCGTAAAATATAACCGCAGGCTTGAATAATATAAAAAAAAAAGTTGGAAAAGCGGTTCATTAATTTTTTTTAATCACGTTACGGGAAAATTTAGTGATTTTTCCGTGTGGTTGTTCAGGCATATTTATTTGTTGTTTTCGGCATTTTAGCGTTCTCAATTCATGCGACTTTCTTCGTTGTTGTTAATCAACTAAACAGAAATTATTTGCCCTGATTTAATCCGCACTATTTATTGACAAGCTGTCACGTTTCTGTGGAGCATATATTGTAAATGTTTGCGGTACAGGAGCTAGATCTCTGGTGCTAAACAGTAGTTACTAAAATCCGACTAAAATACAGATCGTTACGAACCCTGTACTTCCCCTTTTATTTCTCTTGTAACATAGTTTAAGCTGAAGTAACCTTCTTCCGTATATTTCCTGGCAGAATGTGTTTATAATCAAGCTTTTATGTCAATGATCTTGAGGAGATAGTCAGCGACCACGATCCAGACTGATTTCATTATTATTCTTATCATTTAATTTTTTTTTCCTTTGGATTTATCCCCGTACATGTGATGCTCTACCACTAAGCTGTAGTGAGAAAACTCTAACTCTATCTAGGGGAGCTTGGAAAGTTTTAGTTTCAGTATGTGACGAGCACTCTGCCTTCTGCTAAAATCTGAAAGTGTCGAGTGAATTAATGAAATAAGAAAAAAAAGTGATTTCATTTTAATCAACATTTACTCACATGATGCTTTCGGCATTATTTATATAATGAATGAAATTTGAAAAGGAATGTCAGTCTTCAGTGACTAACGCTCTCTCCCGCTCTATTGTATTTGCTACTGTAGAATATGTGCTCAGTGTAAAAATAAAGTGTAATTCTGCTGCAAGTTAGATCTGTGTTCAAACGTTGAATTTAAACGACAGATAGTTTACAGTGTGAAATTAAACTAGATTACAGGCAGATTTAAAACCCTTAAAAGGAACGCAGACTAAACAGTTTGAGTATCACACTGGCCAACCTTTGGAGGACGGCGCTAAAAGAACCCGCGTACGCACACTTCTACCTTGGTATACTACGCCCACTTCTGGTTAGAACACTTACTAAAATTATTGATAAATCAAACGGATCTTGATTTTCTTCTAAAAAAATAAGTCTTCTTACATCCATTTAACACACTGATGAATAATAACTGAAAAGAGGAATGAAATAAAAGGAAAAACACCCGTACACATGTAGTGTAGTCTGTACTCAAAAGTGCGCCGAGACGAATCTTCATTAGTTTATATTGCTGAGTTTTCTGGTTTGTACTGGAATGCCAGCTTCGTCCCTGTCGACAGCCCCCACCAATTAGAGATTGTATTGGCATCTTGCAGATCATTTATGTTGGACCGCCTGTATAATTTTCCGTCTGACTTTACTTGGAACAAAGGACAGTTGTTTTTCTCTTTATCGTCAACAAATGGGATGATGTTAGTAACCTCAGCTGTGTGGATAACTTTTTTAGGGTCTCGGTATGCTTCATACACCTGGTTGACTGATTTCTGAGTTGCCTCGACAACATATCTGAAGTTGTCTTTTCCTTTATGAAGCAATCCATCACCATAAGCAATCCACTTGTCTCCTCTGATATTTGTTACTCGTAGGCCAAACGTCTCGTCTTCATCGTGCATGCGCCAACTCAGGTAATGGCCATCTATGTGAAGATTGGTAGCGTTTCCTAACTCTACTCTTGGTGTCCTGAGGTGGAAATAATTTTATCCATTAAAAATGATAGATGTGAAGTATGGAAACACGGGTTTTGTAAAAGAAAGTTTCCTACTTCAAAAACTTTCCTTGCCATTTTTGGGACAAGGAGACTTGTCATGGACCAATTTGCCACAGTATGATCAACATGAATTGAACTGATAAAAGAGATAGTCCCGCCCAGGCCCCTCCCCCTCTTTATCTTTTTGGGAAAGGAAAAACAATGGTAAAATCTATGGCCCTCCTCCATTTCCTAAGTGTGAAGCTTTTACTTTTTCCTCCCAACGTTACACTATCAAATTTTATAGCAGTAACATGTTTAGAGAAACATAGCGCAAAGGGGACTATCAGTTTGCCGATTTGAAGTGGACGTGATGCCAATTAATCCATTTTCCTTGACTGCCAAACAAATCCAACAGATAAACCGCTCGTTGGAATAAATATCATTATTCCTGGCTGATCTGCCTGGTGACAAGACACTTTGATTCAGGCAAACCTGATTCGTGGTTACGCAGTGTTAGTTAATCAGCCAAAATTTCGCAGAGGGTGGCAACTAAAAGTGTTTGCACACCATACTAGCAAACCCATAACCCCCTTGTGGTACAAGGAGGGATGGGGATGGTGTAAAAATGAGTATCTAAAAATTTCTGGAAGGCCTGGTGATGCTGACTTGCATATGCGTGAACTTTCTAGGGAAGTTCTTAGAACATTATCAAATAATGCTGTTTTTTAAGCTTCTGGAATGTTCTGGAATACTTTGTAAACGTATGCAAGGACTTAGTCGCGTGGAAGCAGTAGGCTGTTTCTCTCGGGAATCACCGAATGTTTGGAAAGCTATATCGAGAGAGATAGCTGGTGCGGAAGATTGTTCATTTCAATGATCTATAAAGAACACTGTGAGACCGTGTCACTGTGAGACCGCGTCAGTGGCGAGCTAACTTATAGTCAGCAGTGGGCTTAAGGTGGCTCAATAGGGTTTTTTGGCCGGGCGAAGAATGGGTACGAAAATAGCGCGCGCTTTTAAATGGCATCAAGTATGTAAACAAACATGGCGGCTTCACGCGAGTGCACAATTTTTGTCACATAATCGCGAAGTTTACTTGACGAGAGTGAAACGGCATCGATACTTTCCAGTAAATGAGCACAATATTGACAGTGAAAGACCAGAAGTTTACACAACGCCTACACAACATCCGTAATGCGTCGGGTCGCTTTCGGAAAGTGGAAGCGATCGAAACCAGAAAAGAAACAAAAATAAAAAGGTTACACGGAGGGTTCAAAACGTGGAAGGCCAAACGGAAGCTCCAGTATGATAACATATCCATGGAAAACGAACCCCCAGCAAAACGAATGACACGAGCACGTGAGGTCAGTACATTTTTCTTTATTCGGAAGTCTTAATTTTTGGTAAGATTTTCCTGTCAAGCTTGTCCTAATCATCGGCCTACCTGTTCTGTTGACTCCAACCCTGATTCCCATCAGCAGAATAAAGCTAAGAGGAAGGCGAACCTGCCACAAGGATCCAGACTGGTGGACTTAGAAACCCTTACAGATGGTCTGAAGGAATGTTTATTTTGTCATTACGGTAAATTCTCACTATTTTTAACTGCACTATAGCATATTTTACACCATTATCATATAAAACAACATAACAAATATTGTGGAGTCTTTTTTCCCTGTTAGTTTACAGTGTATTTTACAATATTTCTAGGCCCTTTGTCTCTTGGCAATGTTATTGAAGAACAGCACAGTGGCTTGGCAAGCACGTTTACTGTTATATGCAGCCAATGCAATGGGGGAAACACCATTAAAACATCAAAAGAGCACAGATCTGGTGCACGCGGTCCACTGACCTTTGATATGAACACGAGAGCTGCCCTTGGCTGTTTACACACAGGAGTGGGCAACGCCCATTTAAACAATTTACTTTCAATCCTCAATGTGCCTGCACTGAACTCATCGACTTTTAAAAATCGGGAAAGGAAAGCTGGAAAGGCAATAGAGCTAGTAGCAAAAAATAGTTGCCAGCAATTCCTAAACCTTGAACGAGAGAAGGCAATTGAAAATGGTAACAAGCCTGACCAGAACAATTTGGTACCTATTGCCTGTTCTTATGACATGGGGTGGCAGAAACGGGGGCGAGGTTTCAACTCTAAGACCGGACATGCTGCAGTCATGGGCCTTTCAACTGGTAAGGTCCTTGACTACACAACAAAAAATAAAATGTGCCACTCCTGTGATGAAGCTGAAAAGGCAGGAAAACAACCAAATGACCATGACTGTAGAAAAAATCATTCAGACCCTCAGTGTTGGTCCGGCCGGGGCTTAAACCCTCGACCTCCCGCCCAACAGTACGGCGCTCTACCAACTGAGCTAACCAGGAGGCGATGCAAATAGATGCAAATCTTCTCAGGACCATGAGGAATTTCTCAGTGCTATAATCTGTGGCTAGGTCTACGTGCACTACGCGGGTGCCTAAACAATTAAATGTCACTCCATGCGTTTTTCCAGTCGTTCTTTTCTTCACCTCACCTCGAATTTTGAAAGGTCCAAATAGATCAATAGCAGTACAAGTCCAGGCGGGAGAAGTCTTTAGTCTGTCCACTCGTAATTTTCCCATAACTTGTTCACTCAGTTTTTTGTCTAGTTTCTTGTATATCTCGCAATTGTATCTGATAGACTTGACCATTTTTAGTAACTTGACAATCCAGAACCTCGTGGGTGTATTACTGGCTGTGGAGAGAACGCTAAGGTGTCCTCTTCTATGGATATGTTTACTACGACGTGAAAATCGATGGTCATACGGAAGAAGGAAAACTTTATTTTTGTTGTGACTCATCTCCATCCACCTTTCTCCCCGTCCTCCAACCACGTATAATCAATCTGTATTCTTTCGGGGGCACAGGCGTTTGCATCGTCCTTTTTCAATGTCTTTATACATACCATTTTGCGCTTCCATAATCCAGAAGTTCTCTGCCTGTGCTATATCAGTTGGAATTAGTGACTTCTCTGCGTGTTTGAAGGACGATTTCGGTGTTTTTTAGTACATTGCCAAAATCCTGGCCGTCACTCTGATGAATTTTCCAAAATCTGAATATCTGTCGATGTTGATTGTTGCCACCAGTGTGTTTTTGTCGTCTTGTTTGAAATGTTTGGTTACAGTGGATGCTACTTTGATTAACTCAGGAAGTTGCTCTTTGGTCAGTGTCTTGTATATTGGCCAGTCGGTTTCGGGAAACTCAAGGAAGCTGGATCCATTTTGTCAGATGCTATCCAAATTTATTTCCTTAGCTTTCTTACCACGAGTTCACCAATCTGCGATGTTATATTTACTTTCCATCCAAAACAATTCTTTAGGATTTGTATTCTGTTGTATTTCTCCCACGCGGGTTGCGGCAAAAGTATAAAATCCGTATGAATAGAAGTAGAGTAGAGTAGACATCTATATTAATACAGGATAGTCCCTTCAGTGTAGTAAACACTGGTATTAACGGGGGTCCTGTTACCCACTCATTCTTTCAGTATCATGCTATGCACCATTTGGGAGTCCACGATGTGATAGCACTTTATAAACTTGTATCTACAATGAGTATGAATGTCTTTAATCTTGAGTTTAACAAAGCACTACACAGTTTAATTCTATCAATGGACATCTTTTTTATCAGTGCAAGGCGATTTTTTGATAGCAGAAGTCTGCAGCAACATCCTCCGTTGTTGAGTGCCCATCTTGCATATGTACAGGCACCAAAAGCGTTACTGGATCCATCACTGAAGATGATTAACATCGGTTGTTCATCAGTTGTATCTGTTGGTTTGACACATCTCTTAAATTTAATGTTATTCATCCCCAGCATGTCCAGGCAAGATTGTTTCCAATGTTGTTTGTACCTTTCGGGAATTGCGTCATCCCGTCTTAGTTTATTTTCGATCCCCCATAGTTCCCTCATTAAAATCTTTGCTGTGACTGTAAATGGTCCTGCTAAACCAAGTGGATCATAAATGCTATTCATTTGTGATAGAATTATTCTTTTCGTTGGGGCGTTGGCGTCATTATGGGTTTTTCCGTTTCGCTTATTCTTGGGTGTGGTTCAAAGGTTCATTTTATATACAAATTTGTCTTGGACTGGGTTCAATACAACTCCTAACACCTTTTCCGTTGTAGAGGATTTGTCGTTGGGTAAAGTCTTGAGTAGATCAGTTCTATCATGTGTGAAATCCACTCTTTCATTTTGAAGTTCCCTCCGTCAAGGAAAGCTTCTATATCCTTAGCAAGTTTTTTCGCCTTTTCTTTGTTGGGAACACTCTCTATGATGTCATCCATGTACGTGTTTTCTTTAATAACCTGAGCCGCTTTGGGATATTCGTGTGCTCCCATCTCTGCTGTTTTTCTCAATGCAACAGTAGCGATCGTTTCTGAGGGCTTGTCCCCAAATGAGACTCTTTGTATTACATACGGGTCTAGCGGTCTTCCAGTATCCATATCTCTCCAGAGAAATCTATGTGTATGTTGCTCCATAGTTTTGATCTTGACTGTATGATAGATTTTCTTAATATCACATATCATTGCAATGTTGTTTTCTCTGAATGTTATGAGTACACCCAGGAGATCATTAACTTGGTGTGGTCCTTTAGCCTAGTGCGCTACTATTGAACACGATCCTTTCTGGAGTTGATGAGGAATCTGGCTTCAAAACCTCATGATGAGAAATGTAGTGAATTAGTCTTTTGTAGTTTTCCAGTTCTGTTTGAGAGAGCATTCGTGCGACTTCTCGTTCGATCATATCTTCGATTTGTTTCTGAGAAACTTTGGCGTGTTTTTCTAATCTTTTTGCAGTTGATATGAGCATTCCCATAGCAGCCGTTTTATTACCAGGTAATGCGGAGGGATCACGAATCCATGGGTATTCAGCAATCGATCTCCTTTCGTCCTTATTGTACTCCAGTTTCCTTTCGATTAGATGTAATTCTTTTTCTTCCTTTATTGTGAAGTTTTGGGTTCCTAATGAACATTTTCCACACTTAAATCCACCGCAGCGAGGTGTACAGCCGATCCCAAGGTTTTCCATTTTATAGAAATCTTCAACTCGGAGAATTGCTGTGTTGAAATTTATGTGATCAAGCATATGGTTTCTTGTCGTTTCCTTGATAAAGGGATGCGTTCCACCAATACATCTTCTGAAGCGATTTCCTAATAGTACGATGTGTCCTGAAGTTTTTCCATTTTGTGGATGGTACGCTGCGTACTCGTAACCGATCAAAACGTCGATTGTTCCTAATGTTATTGATATATATTCTTTAGAGATATTTTTAAACAGTTTGACGATTCCGTTTACGCTCACGCTCTGTATGTCTGAGGTAATTTTATCGAATCCGTCTACGTCAAATTGAACTTCTCGACCTTATTTGTCTATTAGTGAGAGTTTGTATCTAGTGAAAGCGAGTTTCCCATTGTCTCCTCCTACTTTGATAACGGAAAGCTCAACTTTCGTCTCTTTCTGTCGCTCGGCCTTTGCTCTATCATTTGTGATAAAACAGAGTGAAGCTCCCCTCTCCCATAGGACATTGACCCAATCGCGCTTCGTGGGTATTCGCTGTATTTGCAGTAGAGAAGAGTCTGCGATGTTATTGTCACTTACACTTGCGGATCCGGAGATTCCTTGTAGAGAGGTGTTACTTTTTTCATCTTGTGGTGAAGGGTCTGATGATGCCACTTAGTGCATCCGTTCCCACCGTGTAGAGTTACAATAGAACAGCAATTGTCTTTCAGCGAACGTGTCAAAACATTAGCGGTAAATGTAGCCAAACAAATTGGAGCTCTCCTAAATATGAAAAACCTAATTTCAGGAAAGGCTAAGCTACACTTATTTAAAACTAATATCCTACCACATTGACCTATTGCTCCATAGTTTGGCATTTTATCAGATCTTCGGACAAACGAAAACTGGCTTGAAAGGTTACAAGAGAAGGGGCTAAGGGCAGTCTTCAAAGATAAATGCAGTTCCTATGAAGACCCTCTAAACAAAGGTAAGCTTCCGAATTCAAATAATCAGAGACCTCAGAACTTAGCCACTCTCGTGTTTAAAGTTAAGCATGGCATCTGCGCCACATATATATCAGGTCTTTTCAAACGATAAACCACCCAATATAGCCTTAGCGAGTCAGAATTCTTCATACCACACTTCAATACTGTGAAGTACGGAAATCATTCTATTAAGTATATTGGGCCGACACTATGGCACCGCCTTCCTCGGGGCACAAGAGATGCAAGAACTCGGAGTCATTTTAAGAAATTAGTAATTTCTTAAAGAGTAAGACCTCTCGAACTTAATTATCAACGAATGTGGATCTTACGGTTTTCTCTGATGCCCGTAGAGACAAGGAATATTTTTTAATAGAATAGTATCGGTATAGTTTTATGTCTTTCTTAATTGTATAGTATTGGTATTTTAGCATAAGTATCTTAGAATTTCATTTTATTTAATATCTATTTAATATTTAATGGTATTACTTTTGCTTTGCTACTGTGTCTCCAATTAGCTGGTGTGCTAAAGCATTTTGACACAAAAATAGTTATATTATTATTGTTATTATTATTATTAGTATTATTATAATTATTATTATTCAAAGGAACAGATAGAAGAAGTCCCAAAAGTATTTTCAACTAAATACATCTTGCCTATGGGCTTTGAATTTTTTAAAATCATTCCGAAGCAATGAACTGCGTTTGTTATTGAAACTAGCGAGGACGTGACGTTGATTTAATTTGCAGAAACTTGTAGGTATTCTGTCAGCCGGGTGATGGATTAGTAGATTGCAGGTATATTAGGCTCATGCACCACTTTTCGTTATGTCCAATTTATTGATAAAAGACTTGAAGCAGGTATAAGCAAGGAAGTTAAAAAATTTTGCACTTTAACGATGAGGTTTTTTCTTTTCAAACTAGCATTTTACACCTTTCATTTTAATACCACATCGGATTCTTTTGGGAACAGATCCAATTTTCATAAGTTTGGTGTCTAACACTATATTTCACAAAATCTCTCTCTAAAATTGCCATACTTAACACATTCCTTGTTAAAAAGATCAGTGAGCCCACACGAGGATTTATGATTTGTCAAATAAATAACAAAGAAGTTCATTTTTTTATTCCTAGTACCCTCAAGAATAGCCATTATAAATTTTATCTGATATCGTTAATGCAAGCACACAGTGCTCGGGAAAACTCTTTCAAGTTAAAATTCAGAAAGTAAGACGATATTGTATTCAACAATAAAACCATCTTTTTATTTGACGAACGAAGCCGAATTTGTCAATCATGATCACACAGTCAAAAGCTCTTAAAATTTCATTATTCTAAGCGAAAATTAGTAGCTCCACTTATTAACGAAAGCGAATAGTGTGGACAGAGCTATTGTTTAACAAACCCAAAACTTTGATTAGTACATCACTGTAATATTCTAAGTCAGTGGTTGTTTGTTAAATGATCCGGGCATTTGCTTTTGGATAGATTTTCATTAGAAGATCACGTGTGTAAACCAAGTCTTGTGTTTTATTAAGATTAACGTTGTTTTGTTGGATAGCATAGCCTGTTTTTCTGCCGTGGACATTATAACGAGGAACACACTAAGGTGCCGCAAGGTCATTTTCTAATTTTACATGTGAGCCAAATACAGGCGGCAAAAATGAGACAACAAAAGCATCGTCTCTCAAGTCTGCAAAACTGTTGGAGGATCACGATGTTACATAATATCACTGAATTTAGAATTAATTATCAAGATGCCTCGAGATATATTGAGAGATTATCGCCATTCTTTCTTCTGCGTTTTTCGCCCCATCCTTACAAGTTTTTAAAATAGTTACTCATCAAGCCGCAGAAATTTATTTTACGAACGTACGAGCGACTGCACAAGGTGATACTTATAGCATGTGTAGCCAACTGCATTGCTGGAAGAAATATAGCCGATACGCAAGTAAAAAAATTGTCAGAGCTAAAGCTATTTCAAACGGAAGATATAATTTTTAATAATTCAAAATTTTGTTGAAAGAGTTAAATTTGGGTGAAAATAGAGACTTTAAAAATAATATGAAAAGGCTACTGTAAAAATGCGAGTATCTAGCGACGAGCAACGTGATAAAGAAAGACAAAGAGCTCCAGAAAAAGACTGAAAAGAAGTTACCAAAATATAGAAGTGGATTACAAATGAGTCGAGAAAGGAGAGGAGTTGAACTGAATTTACCTTTAGTCAATTTGCTTACAAGGTAACGCCAGGAAAAAATCTAAAAAAATATTATTCAAACGTGGTTTGACTCTAGCGTCAGTTTATAATCCATTGCTGTTTTGATGAAGGAAAAAAAAAATACATGAAGTTTCTATAAAAGTATTTTTATTCGTCATATTTCCCTAGGTATGTCTCAGGTATTGAGTATTGATCACTCCTAGGATAAGTAAACAATCTATCAATCGTATCATTTCTTCATTTATTTCTTCAACTTTACATTCCTTTATTGATTTCCCCTTTTTTTTTCAATTATGTATCTATTCACCCCTATAATTAGCAACATGTAGTTGTTTCATTTATTCATTTTCCTTTCTAATCTCTAAGTGAGAAATAATTTTTCTTAGCATGGTTTGCGATCTAACGTTGTGTCAATCACAATGAGATTAAATTTTACATTACGATTCTCCGTTGTATGTACTGTTTATTTGACGTACAGCATTCCTTCAAGGTTTCTGTAAATTCCACGACTGTGATGGTTCGGTATTTGAGGGCATGGGTAGCCATATAGTGCCCGTTTGTTGTCTGTCAGGGATGAAATGAATAGCGATCAAGTAAGACCTTTGCTAAACAACACAGCTGTCTCAAGTTTGACCTTCGTTTCTTTACATCGTCAAATTATATCATTTAACCATTGAACACTTAAAAACAATAAAGGAGCTCGTACTACACACTTAGATTGAGTGATACATTAACATCTTCCAAAGAAAGGCGGTGGCGTTGCTTTATTTTACAGGGGTGCCGCAAAAAAGTTTACGGTCTTCATGTCATAAAGAAGAAGGGAAATAAAGACAATTTATGAGCAATTTACAGAGGCCTTTCGCAATGTTTTAAGTAACACTTTAACTAAGTTTACTGCGGTTCACTTTGGGTGGGTATGAATCTATTGTTATTCGAAAAAAACTTCTTGCCTCCGTCCCCTCCCAACCTAGCCCTGTGTTATGGCGATCAATTTAACGCTTAATCAAAACAAAATAAAAAGTGAAAGCAAAACCAGAAACGAAACAAAAACAAGAATAAAATAACCAAACAAGAAACTGATTAAAGAAGACCAAAGCTAACACAGCCAGTGCAAAGAAACCCGATCTGGTTTCTTCTTTCTCGGTTTGAGACTTTGCTTTGTTATTCAACGAAAAATAGCTTTGGGAGCCAATAAAGCAGCCTGAAATAATCATATTATCATACTTGCTTCTTATCGATCACTTGACTGATTTGTTTACATAGGTCTGGAGAATAATACTCACATTGACCGTACTGGGACGACGCCCAAGCAACGTTTTTGCACTCACGGTCATCGTGTCCATCAAAAACTAAAGCGAATAAAAGACAACATTGCAGAACAAATGAAAGACTAGTTATCTGCTGAAAAATAGGCTGGTTCATCACGGCATTTTAAGAAAATATGATTCTTTTTTTGAAGCCACCAAGCCAAATAAGGCAATTCTGAAGTAAACTTTAAAACTTTACACTTTATTTAGGGTACATAATTACGGTAAAAAGAAACTGTACTCTCTCTTATGACCCTTATTAAATTATATTCAAGTAACTGAAATACTAATTTTCTAAGATACTTAAATACTAAAAGATACTAAGATACGTCACTTTTATAATGCTAAGATAACAGATAACTTAAATACTTGAATACTAAAATATTCAGATACTGAACTATTTAGGTGCGAAAATAATAATTAAAGAGAACTTAAATACCATAATACTAAGTTATTAAATATCAAGTTAACTAAAAAAAAAAAACTCTGTCAATTTTGAAGCTGTCAGGCGTAAATTTGTACATTATTAAATCAAAGTATCGTCTTTTGAAATTTTTTGCACTTGAAAAGCAGACAAAGTTTTTATCGTTGGTAACATAATTCCAGAGTTCAACAGCATTATAAAAGAACATGCGCCTCATGCTATTGGTATGTGGAATAGGAAGGCGATAAGGCAACCGAGACCTTGTATCATACGACTTGTTGTATTTCAATGATGACAGTTTCTGGGTTAGGTGCTCCGGTACACGTCCATCCAGGATTTTTTTTGAACAGACATAGCCGCCTTTCTCTACAGATATGACTGATGGGTAGCAATCCAAGTTCAAGAAATAGCGGCAGAGTTCTAGCTTGAAAAGGAGCATCAAGAATAATACGCGCACATCGTTTTTGAACTTTAAAAATATCATCAAATAATCCTGCATTACAACTTCCCCAGACAGACACACAATACTCAAGAATAGGTTTAATACTTGCATTAAATAGAATTATACGTTACTTGACTGGAAAGAATTTTTTAATGCGAGCCAGAACAGCAACCCGCTTTAAAAGTTTTTTTCTGAGATTAGCTGCATGAGGTGACCAAGAGAGGAAGAGGTCGATTTCCAGGCCCAAAAGACGTTCCTCGTGAGTTTGTTCCAGTTGCCGACCATCCAGTCACAAAGAAGGTGCACATTCTTCACAGCGGACAGCTTCTGTCGAGTACCAATAGTCGCGTATTTTGTCTTTTCCGGGTGAACCATCACTGATACCATGATCTTTAGTCCATGTCGCCTTATTAGAGAGATCCTGTTGAAGTTGTACCTGAACATCGGTCATAGTTGTGGCACTTGCGTAAAAAGCAGCATCATCGGCAAATAAGCCATTTCTATTCTTCCATGATTAAGGGAGGTCGTTAACAAAAAAAAGGGAAGGGGACAGGGCCTAAAATTGAGTAATTAATTGAGTAATTTTAATGCGGACATACCGCCACTTGACAGTAATCTACTACCAGCTTTCCTCCCTGCTGAGGCAGAAGCCCCATTTGTGCAACCCCACGAAGTCTGCAAGAAGTTACTCGCCATAAAAGCCTCCAAGGCCCATGGTCCAGACAACGTATCCTGTCGCATTGTTAAAGAGTTTGCTTACGAACTAGCTGAATCTATCACCACCATCTTTAACACATCACTCCCATCTGGCATTGTACCAGCAGCCTGGAATGAATCTAATATAATACCCATCCCAGAAGTACAATCACCTATGGATGAGGGCGACACCAAACCTATTTCGTTGACTCCCTGTCTGTCCAAAGTCCTTGAGGACTTCGTAGTTACATCGTTAATTGACAATGTCAAGGATAAAATCGACCCAAATCAGTTTGGGTGCCTGAAGGGAACCTCAACAACGTATTGTTTACTGGACATGATTCACACCTGGCTTACGTACCTCGACTCACCCGGGCGACACCTCCGCCTTTGCTTTCTAGACTTCTCTAAGGCTTTCGATCGTATCGGTTACAACGTACTGATAGAGAAGCTTCTGGGCTTAGGAGTTCGCATATTTTTAATACCGTGGATAATAAGCTTCCTGACTAACCGTCGACAAAGCGTTAAGTTACCTGGCTCCATCTCTGACTGGTTTCCAACAACAGCCGGCGTCCCCTAGGGAACAAAACTCGGTCCAATACTGTTCCTGGTGATGATAAATGACTTGAACATCTCTGATCCTGAATCCTGCACTTGGAAGTTTGTAGATGATGTATCGTTGTCTGAGGGGCTCGTAAGGAACAGCACTTCAACCATCCAAACAAGTCTCGATACTGTCGCCTCTTGGAGCTCCAGTAACTGGATGAAACTCAACGCTAAAAAGTGTAAAGAAATGCGAATATACTCTCTCAAGGAACCCACAGAACTCCCTCATTTTGAGGATCGGCGATCAACAATTAGAGCTTGTAACTTCACACAAAGTACTTGGCCTGGTGATTCAGGATAACTTAAAATGGAACAATGACATTGAAGCTACTCTCACCAAGGCTTCTAAACGCCTACAAATACTCAGAGTACACCGTCGAGGGGGTGTGGAGATGAATGATTTAACCACTATCTATATCTCCCGGATACGATCTGTTCTTGAATATTGCTGTGTAGTATGGCACCACGCCCTCCCCTCCTACCTTTCACAAGAGCTAGAACGAATACAGAAGCATGCTCTTAAAATCATAGTACCTACTTTATCTTACCCAGAAGCTCTGAAATTCCTTAATTTAAGAACATTAGTTGAAAGACAGTGAAATTTTTGTTAAAACTCTTGAAAATATCTCAAGAGGAGGGCCACTTTTTATACATCTCCCGAAAGAAAGAAAGCAAGTGCATCAGTATCAATTAAGGAACGCTAGCAATTTTTCAGTGACTAAATGCAGGACCGTAAGACTGCGCCGCAGCCTTTTCCCAAGGACTATTTTAGCCTTCAACAAATAATAGTTTCTTTTTATATATATTTGCATACTCACATTGTTAAATGTTGATTCTTAATTATTTAATTAATTATCTTGTATTTCTAAACCCATTGTAGCCCAGTCCCTGTCCACGCATGTAATTTGATATATTTTTTGAATAATTGTAACCACATTGTAATTCAGATTTTCTGTGAAAATGTGAGAAATAAACTTATCTACCTAAATTAACAAATATTTGACATATTTCTTATGCGAATAGGTGATAATCTACTTAGCGTATGGACGTTTCCGTAGAAACGGCCCATTTGGCCTGATCTATCGGCGAATACCTCTGTGTAGATCCATTTAGACCAAGTGTTGTAATTGCCTTTCTCCTCTTTTTTCAATTTGATTTATTTCGATTATTCAACATTTACTGTACTTGATTGTCTTTTTTACATCACTAGTTTCGCAGAATTTAATGGCAACGCAGTCGAGATGTTGTTAGTGGCTTAGCTTAGTTTCCCACTATTTTACGAGGTGCACCGCCAATGCATTGATGAAAAGGCAATGTTTGTTTGTGGGGTTTGTTTCCAGATTTTGGCATTTGTCGAATAAGATGGGAAGGTGGTCGCATTTTGCGTTAAACTACACTGGATTTGTTCAAGTTTTCTATCCATGAATGATTACAATTTGTTGTCAATCAGGTTGCACTTAACGACTGGGTAATTGATCTCTAACAAGTTACTTTGTCCAATTGATATGAATTAATCCATAGTTAATAAATTTTTTACAGTTTTCTCGAAACTTCGGCCGGATCGATATTCTCCACGGTATGTGCAATAACGATCACTCCCAAGATAAGTGAGAAAGCAAGAAATCCTATATTCAATGGTTTCTTTATCTATTTTTTAAAATTTTACATTTGCGTATTGATTTACTTATTTATCTATTTACGTACCTATTAAGCAAGCTCATGAATTTAGTTATTTCCATTTATTGAGACTTTTTTCTCCGCTGGAATCATAAGCTCTCAACTGTTTGCACGCTCAAGATATCTGTTCGACAGGAATAATGTTCTGTAAGTTGTAACTTTGTTTCAAATGGTCAACCAATTATAAATGTTGATAGAATCAGATGTCAACTCCTAAATCCAATATGAATGACAAAAAATATTATTATCGATTTTTATAAGAACTTTTTTTGGATTAATCCATAGATCCACAAAAGGTTTGTGTGTGAAGGCAAACTGAAGGACAAAACAAAAAGGGAGTTCTTGTCTTGTCAAGGTATCGATTTCTATTCATCTGCCGTCCAGATGGACTACATTTTTAACTACTTTGTTGTTATCCATGTCGTTCCGTGCTAAAGATATCAACAGCTCCGTTTCCTCAGATACATTTACGAGTTATGGTTGTGTAAATCACGGTAACTTTACATATTACGTTAGGCTCATCTATGCTAACGACGGTTCCAATATTTACTTCACGTACATCATTCCTGCATAGTTATTGTATATTCCAAGGCTGCCACATGTGTAACCATAAAGGGGACGTTTTCTGTAACCTGTTTGAGATAAAATTATTAACGGAAAAGTGATATTGATTCTTTCACTGTGTACGTGCCTACCAGGTTTTCACAATTTGTATCGTTTCTCCCTCCCCCCTATTCCACCCTTTTGCTTTTTTGATTTTGTGATTAAAACGAAAGAAAAAAAATCACAGAAAATAGTAGGGAAATTAACAAGAAAGTTGATATGGAGAAGATATCCGAAGCCCTCTAGAAGAGCTCGATTTATAAGATTTTTTGGGAATTACTCTTAGTATTGTTTCGTTGAAAGAAAGATGTCTGGAAATCCGCCTTAAATGCATTTACACGGATATTTGCTTCCCATAACTTGACTGATCTCTTTAATAATTTTGGAGATTTTAATACTCACCATACTGAGAGGACGTCCATGTCTGGCCGCACTCTCCGTTATCATGTCCACCAAACACAAGAGTTATTCATGGATAATTTCGCACAGTAAGTGAAAGAGTGTTAATATACTGAAAAACAAAACTAATTCCAGCTTGGTCGGTCGCATTTTTTGGCGTTGCTCTGATTGGCCTCTTGTATACAGTTCTCTGCTCTGATATCCTGCTTTGATTGCTTGTCTTGAAATATTTACCGGTGAGTTAATATATATGTCAATTTGTCTCTAGAAGTATCTCTCTCTGCAAGCAACTCTCTCTGTAAGTACCTCTCCCTTTAATACTCCGGTTACTCCGGTTCGGATCATCGTTTAGTCTTTCATAATGGAAGATTACGTTTTACTTACACGCCATGCTGTACCAGACTTTCAACGGAACGGGATAGTGAACGGCGCAATAGTAGCCGTATTACGATCGTGCTCCGCTTGTCTCATTGCACACCTGGAGTAGGCTATTACATGCTCTGAAATCAATAAAGGTGCAATACACACAGACACACACACAGACACACACACGCATATATACATATATATATAACTAACTGCAGACAGTACTGTTTCGGCCTTCTGGGCCTCATCAGTGCAGTGCTAATGCTAGGATGGGGGAGAACCGAGACGGTCACCCCAAACGACCCAACCTTTGTGGTATCGTCTAAGCCATGCCAGAGTGCTCAAACTAGAGTAAACTAGCGAGCATGCGCAATTGCAACGGCAATGACTCATCCTAGATAGAGTGCTCAATTTGGACATGAAAGCAAAGCTTTGTATGCCAAAGAGCTATATCTAACTGCAGACAGTACTGTTTCGGCCTTCTGGGCCTCATCAGTGCAGTGCTAATGCTAGGATGGGGAAGAACCGAGACGGTCACCCCAAACGACCCAACCTTTTTTATTGGCTTAGCCATTATGGTATATCAGCCAATATACCATAATCTACAAATATGGTAAGCGTACGTGTCAGCTTAAAATTAAAAGGGAGCTAAGAATTTAATAAAATCTTATAATTTAATTTAACGTTTTTAATAAAACAATTATTCCACTCGCGCTTGTCGGACATGAGATGATTATAGCCAACTCGGCGCTACGCGCCTCGTTGGCTATCTATCATCTCATATCCAACGCGCACTCGTGGAATAATTGTTAAATATATATATATATATATATATATATATATATATATATATATATATAAAAGCAGAAATTTAATGGTCAAGAGGCCAACTCCAATGTAGCTTTGTTGGTTTATTAGCTCGACGTTTCGACCGTCTCAGTCTTCCTCAGGAGCATACTAATTACATGAGCAAAATTTAAATTTAAAGTTCATGTCAACAGTAAACATGTCATGACGTAATAATATAAAGATAGAATAGATAACAACGAAACGTGTTATGGTGACTAAAATAGATAAGTTAAAGTAGTTATAATTCATGTAGCAAGTTTATTGATAGTAGGATTGAGTTTTAAAATCCAAGAATTTTCTCTTGCTTCTCTGATTTCTTGATTTTGACTTCTAACTTTTTCAATAACCGTAAGTTTAAGATGGTCGACTCCACAGTTCTTAAAATGTCTGACAGAGTGTATGTTTTTATGTCCACCCTTGATGTCGCTACGGTGTTGATTGCCACGATGGTGAATTGGGTGACCTGTCTCGCTTAGGTACTGATCGTTACATTTGCTGCATTCTATCAGGTATATCACATTGCTAGTCTTGTATGACGTGTGTTGTCGCAGTGTTATCGTTTCTCCTGAAGTGCTGCTTTTAACTGACCCCGTAAATTGCCCGTATGTTTTGTAGCAGTTGCATCTTATGTCAGCCCTACAGGGCAAGAATCCGGGACGAGTGGATTGCAATGGTTTCTGCTTTTTATGTTTATTAGAGGAATGAATTTTGAGATCTTTTTTAGTTTTGAATGATCGACCACAGATTGTACAGGTAGTGTCAGATGGAACTTGAATGTGCGGATTGCTTATATCGTGTGGGGATTCATCAGTGGAGGGGGTTGTGTCAGCCGCTATCGGCGATCGCAGTCTTTTGTGGGTTAGCATCTGTGTTAAATTACGCCCTTTTCGATAGGCAACGAGAGGTGTTTCTTTGCATATGGCCTATGTGTTGGACGATGTCAAGAGTATTTGATGGTGCTACTTGAGGATTTTGTGGATGTTTGGCAGTGCTGGGTTGTGAGTTATTAGAAGTGGTACACGGTCAGTGGAGGAAATAGGTTTGCTTGTGAGCGATACCTGCCTTGATGTTTAATTATTGATCTTATATGCTCTCGAAATATAAGTCGAGCATATAAGATCAATAATTCATGGGTTGGTTTTCATCTGGATGTCAAAAAAACTTATTTTCTTGGTACGGAAAAATTGTTTTCCATCTTGGGTCATAGACAAGATCATTTACAGGTATATAGCGAAGAAAAATAATCCTTCTCCTACTGGGCAGAACGCCTCTTCTAAGTCCGGTAAACCTTCTTCGCACTATTATAAACTTCCTTATGTTGGTCGGTTTTCGAACATCGCTCAGACTAAGTTAAGACAACTACTCAAACGTTATTGTAGAGCTGATTTAGATGTTAAGTTAGTCTTCAGTACGTTTAAACTCAGAAACATGTCCAGCGTGAAAGATTCAGCACTGCTGGGTCTACGTTCGCGTGTCGTATATAAATTTTCGTTTGCTGGCTGTAATGTCAGTTATATTGGTGAGACCACTCGCCACATTTGTACACGAGTTCGTACGCACCTCTTGTCGGACAAAACTTCGCATA